>NC_071530.1:54183207-54386535 GCF_026979565.1 Vidua chalybeata
CTCCCCCCTCTTTCCTCTGTGGACTATAACTGGAGCCCCGAGTCGACCAGAACTTCGGAGACTCCCCCGACACGACAGACGGATCCCCATCGTCCGGACCACTGAGGATCTCGCCTGTGTTGGTAGCTATTCCCATATCCCTCTTCTCTCGCTCTCTCTATATCCTTTTATCTCCTTTCAGATCCCCACTATCGCGTTTACTGTTTTGGCCCCTAATAAAGGTGCATTTGTTGTGATTAACTGATAGTCCCTTGTTGTTTGCCTTTGTTGCACTTTTGGGATCGGTGAAAAGAACCATCACGACACCCCGCAAGAAGCGGATCGTGACATTAAAATTGGCGTCACGGACAGGATTTCTGTCTAGACAGAAGGGTTGCAGCTGAAAAGGCACCCACACTGTCTTTGGAAATTCATAAAGGATCCCTTAGTGCAAAAGGCGGGACACTGTTGTTTTGTTGTTGTTGTGTGTATCTGGTCTGGGAAGGAAGGACAACTTGAAGCAACTAAGCAGAGCCTCGCAGGCAGATTATTGTCCTTTCACCCAGCCAGGGAAGCGAAGGGCGACACAGCGAGGGCTGTGTAGTTTTGTGGAACTTAAGTTTGTAGCTCCCTGTCGTGGTTTTGGTCCCTTCACAAAATGAGTGACAATCTTAGCCTTGAAATTAAAGCTGAATTTTATGCACTACTAGCCAAACACAATGCCAGACCTTCTACGGAAGGAGAAAAATGGGCGCAGAGTAATTGGTTGAACTTAGAAAATGTTATTGATAGAGTGTGTTCATTACAACATGAAACAAAATTCAAACTGGGCAAAAATAAAACTATCTTATGCTCAGTTTTGGGAGCTTGCCTTACGGCAGCTATAGAAAATGGCTTTGAGCGAAGAAGTGAGGAACATGCTCTAATAGACTCCCTTCAAAATCTAGTTGAAATTTTGCAAAACAGTTCTATGAAGCAAAAGATGTGATCTATGCATTGCGAGCTGCCTTAACAGAGGAACATATTAACAAATCACATCATGCTGATTCCTCTACAGAGCTTGAGGAGAAGGAAACTCCTCACATGAAACAAATCTATCCTCATCAAGAACTTGAAGCAGCAAGTAATTGTGGGGAACATTGCTGCCACCACTTGAGACCCTTGATTAAACAGAGTAGAACTATCTCAGTGATGATGATCTCGAACCTCACATCACAGCCAAACACATACCATCACAACTAAACACTGCCACCGAGCTAGCTAAGCTTAAAAGGGAATATGGACACCCTCCACATGAATCAGAAACAGAATGTGTTTTCCGGGTGTCCCTCACTGGTGGTGATCAAATTCAATTAAAACAGGAAGCCACTGGGTATTGGGGACATGGTGTCTTCTTAACAACAGGAGAGAAAGGTGACACATGGTCCCTGACACAGCGTGCAGCTTTTTGGGCCGGGGAACAAGCCCTTGGAAAGGGGAGATCCCATAGCTAGAATTAGTACCCCCGACCAACTCTTGGAAAATGTGCACAAAGCTGCTTGCCTGCAAACGACTCACAAAAAGAAATTAATTCCTGGCTTTGAATCCCTGATGCAATTACCTGTGAAGCCCAAGATAATGACCCCTTTAATTTGTGGGCTTCCAGAATCACTCAAACCTACAGCAATTCTCCTTCCAAAAAACGATAGCAGCTGTATCTCCTGTAGAAAGACCAGCTAGATTTCCTAGTAAGCAGAAGGACCCATTTGTTCCCCTTTATGACTTGTTGAGGAAAGGGGTGAAATGGGATTGGAGTCTTTCTCAGGAGTCAGCATTGCAATTGCTGATTTTTGAAGCAACAGCTCATCAAGCAGTGACCCCTATCCATCCTACAGATCCTTTCCAGGTGGAATGGGGATTTGCCTCCTCAGGGCTGTCAGTACACATATGGCAGCGGGGTGCTGAGGGTCTGACAAGACCTGTTGGTTTTTACTCCCGTGGTTCCAAAGATGCTGAGAAAAGATACACTACCTGGGAAAAAGGATTGTTGATGGTTATCTTAGCTTTCCTAGAAGTAGAAAAAATTGCACGAAAACAACCAATTGTATTGAGAGGCCCCTTCAAGGTTATTAAGACAGCCACTAGTGGGACTCCCCCTCCTGACGGGGTGGCCCAGAGGGCCTTAGTGAGAAAGTGGTATGCTCAGCTTGAACATTACTGTAACTTCTTCTCAATGACAGAAGGACCTGTAAAAACTTTACTAATCCAAGAAACTGAGAGCTTGGACAAACCTGCCTCTGTAATCAAAGTAACCCCTCCTTTCTGCCCCAAACAATCAGCAAACTCTTGGTTTACTGATGCTTCTGCTAAAGGGGAAGGAAAAGTATGGAAATATAGGGCAGAAGCCCTCCACTTTTCCTCTGGTGAGCAAATGATTACAGAGGGAGAAGGTAGTACACACATTGGGGAGCTGATAGCTGTCTGGAGTATTTTTCAACAAGAAGCACAGAATTCCTCTTTGGTCTGCATCTACACTGACTCCTATGCTCTGTACCAAATGATCCTAATAATCCAGCTCATGACCCTGGCCAACCTGTTCTGGTGGACCTCTCTTACTATAGGACTAGTAGCACTTGTGCTAAAACCCCCTCTGAATAAATATGCATGGGAAGCCTCTAGTGCTCTAGGGAAAGAGCATTGGACAAATACATGCTGGATAATTCCATCATTCTAACTTTTCTGCCTCTCGGCAGCAGAATTCTGTTGTGTTTACTTTTTCAGAAGAACCCCGAGGGACATGAAGACCACCTAATCCATGATAAAACTGGTAATACTTTTCTGCATCCTACCACAACCCCATGGCCAGAAACCAGCTGAGTGGCCGTGGTCTGAACTAATTGTGGTAGCATGCAGAAAAAGTGAAAGGATCTCTTTAAGCACAAAAAGGTGTGTACGCACCCAAGCATACAGGATTGTTGGCACAATTACACATTAACACAAACTGTAGAAGTAGTTTGGTTTTGGTCCAAAAATACCGAAGCACTTTTTTTTGTTTTGTTTTGTTTTTGTTTTTGTTTTTTAAGTTTAAAGTATTGATTCAAATACTGGAGTAGGACTTGATGTTAATGTTGTGACACCTACCACCCAACCACTGGTTACACTTAGCCCGAAAATCTTTGGAATTGGACCATATATAATCAGGAAAACTGGCCAACAGCAGATATTGTTTAATCTGTTATGGTCTCTTAAACAAGTCAAATTGCTGATGCAAAACAATATCTCAGAAATACAACCAGCTTGTTCACCCTTTTTGCAGACCTCTTTTCAGGGTTGGACAACCTGGCTGCGACAGTGGAACCCTCCTAAAAACCGGGTGCCAAGAGACGTAACTGGTCTTGTGGGGACAGGATTGGGAATCCTAAATAGTATTGATTCAGAAGTATTAATGAATAAATTGGCTTCCACAACTAAAGATTTAACCAAAATACAACAACCACTGCAATCGTCCTTATCAGCCTTGGGAACACATCAGTGGTTGCTATCAAACATTCTACCAAATTGGGAAAAGATAAATGTAAATAATAGCAAATTGATAATTGATGGACTTAATGCCACACAAAGCAACGTTTCCTTAGCTCTTAGCTGTATCCAGGCTCAATTATGGATGCAGTCAGTTGCTGCCTCAATTATAAGAGAAGGTGAAGAAGGCACTTTTCCTACTGAGATTAGGAAAATAGTCTGGGACAGTGCCACTGACTTCGAAAGAGATTTCCAATCCTGGTGGAATTTAGTGAATTTTACCTATGACCCTAACACAAACACAGCCACAGCATTTGTGCTGACCATAAGAAATGCCTCGGTGCATTTGATATTCCCTATCATTGCACTAGGATTAAATCATGATGGACCCACTTTCTATCCTTCTGAACATAGAGAATGGGCCCGTCAAATTGATGACAAATGGCAAACTGTCAATTTAGAGTCCTGTACCATCTGAGAACAACTAGGGTTTATCTGTGAAGGTAATGCAATTGTAGCTCAAGATATTTGTCTGGACACAGAACAAAATAGCTGTCATTTTGATATTCATCCTAACGAGACTTCTGAAACAGTCCTTGTATATACAGACAATGGGTGTGCCTGCTTCAGAACCGCTTGTGATACTGTGTTTATAGAAAGTACAGTAGTAGATACTAAAAATCATTCAAATTTTTGTGCTTGTAACTTTACTAAAATTGCAGGATGTGATTTTTCTTTTGTAGCTCCAGTTACTTCACATGAACTTTTAGAATCCAATCTCACGTTGATTCACAAGCTACTGCCTACTCCCATTGGGATGAACCTTACTCTGGTAAAGCAATTATTACTTCATCAAGATCTAATAGAGATCCTAGGAAAAATCAAGGGGAATGGACAGAAAACTCTGGTAACTGTTCATCATGATGTGCAAGAAATACATCGTGTTGTAGAAAGGGTGAAAAGTGATGCTGAGCACAAGTGGTGGGATACCCTTTTCGGGTGGTCACCCACCACCACCGGTATCCTGAACAAATTGTGCCATCCCATTGTTGTTCTTCTGGTTTTAGTTATGATTGGTTTTGTTTTATCAGTAATCTTGCTTATTGTAAATTGGAGAATGATGAAACGATGAACAAAATTAACATCTATAATTAATGCACACCACTTGGCCGACATCCTTTACACTATAGATGTTCCCAGGACTGTAGACACAAGAAGATTATAAGGTTAGAAGATATGTTTTACATAATTTTCTTTTATGATTTGCTCTAATCACTGTTTTAATTATTTTTGTTTATTGTTTATAAAATTGTACTGAGTAATATCGATTATACTAGGTTTGTTACTTTACTGTTTAATATTGATTATACTGGTTTATTATTTGATCAATTTATTGTTTAATTGATTAATATTGATTATTATTTAAATAACTATTATTGATTTACTAATTGTATTTTGCTTATTGTTTAATTATAATTTGTTGTGATTACTAATATGTTGTGATTGTTTTAGTTTTCCTGTTTTCTCTTTCTTTCCCTTTTCCTCTTCTCTTTTCCCTGCGACGTGCTGCCAACACTTGACGAGTCCTGAAGACTCCACGACGACACCATGGAATCCTGCTGATGAAGATCTTTCGAGGGCAATCGTCAGTCACGGGGTGGTGTAAGAGCCCGTCTGAAGCCCCTCATTTTCCATTCTGCCTTCCGATTGCCACAAGAAAGAATCCCATCCCCCACTGTAGTTCCGGCTTAGAACAGGACACAGCACAGGTGGAACCACTGAACCGTCACGCTGGCTGTTCCGAACAAGGCCTGGTAAGAACTTGGCAAGGACTTGGCAAGGACTTGGCAAAGACCTGACGTGGACCCAGCACGGGACAGCCTGATGCGCGGCCTGCTTCTAATCTCCGTTCTTAAGCCAAATGAACTTTTGGGGTGACTCCCCGGGTCCTTCATTGAAGACCCCTCATCTGCCTCGTTACCACTGTGACAAACAAAGAATGAGAACCCTCCTCCCAAGGACTGAGACTGAGACCCCTGCTATAGGGAGGAGGGGAAATTGGTGGTCTGACCACTAATGACATGACCTGTTTCCCTTCAGTGATTCAAATGGACTTATTCTTCATTGGATTCGTCTTGCTTTGGTGGTTACTGTGGACTCACCTGTTCCCTCGGGGCGATTACAATGGACTTTCATTATTACACTTGTTCCCCCCCTCTCTCCTCTGTGGACTATAATTGGACCCCCAAGTCGACCAGAACTTCGAAGACTCCCCCGACACGACAGATGGATCCCCATCGTCCGGAGCACTGAGGATCTCGCCTGTGTTGGTAGCTATTCCATATCCCTCTTCTCTCTCTATCCTTTTATCTCCTTTCAGATCCCCACTATCGCGTTTACTGTTTTGGCCCCTAATAAAGGTGCATTTGTTGTGATTAACTGATAGTCCCTTGTTGTTTGCCTTTGTTGCACTTTTGGGATCGGTGAAAAGAACCATCACGACACCCCGCAAGAAGCGGATCGTGACAGAGGCGGGCTGGTTACCCCAGACCTGCTAAGCGAGAGCGGCAGTCTCCCATGCTGCTTTTCCGTCTTTTTCGCGAGAAAAGCGGCCAGTAAAGAGACGAAGCGAGTGATAAAAAGAGTGAGAGAACCCCCGCCTGGGACTGGGTCTCAGAGAAAGAGTGGGACCCCTTAGTGTGTGTGTGTGGGGGGGGAGTAAAAGGTAATTAATTAGAAAAAAAAATAATTAAAAGGTAAAAAGAGGGTTTTCTTGGCATAATCTATTGGGGAAAAATAAAAGGTAAAATGTGTAGGAGGGGCCCATAAAAATTCTGCTGGATGGAGGGATAAGAATGCCCAAGAACATCCAAGATCAAACCTGCTGGATTGAGGGATTAATGTTCCAAGAGCATCCAGGGTTGATTCAAACCTGCTGGATTGAGGGATTAATGTTCCAAGAGCATCCAGGGTTAAGTCAAACCTGCTGGGTTGAGGGATTAACATTCCAAGAGCAGCCAGAATTAAGTTTGCTGGGTTGTTGAGAGCACCCAAGATTGAGTAAAAATTTTGCCAGTTTGAAGATAAGTCTGACAGGATCTAGAGTTGGGAACCACACAGCTAGATTGAGGGGTATCCAAGAAGACTGGGACTAGCCAGGGACACCTAAAAGTGTAATAGGTGTGTTGAAAAATAAAAGGTACCTTGTTGTTGTGGTTGTTTTGTTATGTGTAAGAGTAAGTAAAAATAAAGTTAAGTGAATGTCGACGAAGGAAAGTATATGTATGCATCCTGCCCTGTTAAGCAGCCTCACTGTGCTTCCCTGCTGTGACCGACAAACACAAGTTACGAACCCTCAGAACTGAAAAAGTTCAATCAAATATTGCTTCCATTGATGACCATGATATTGTCTAGAATACCTTGTTACAACTTATGTTATGTAAGTGTTAATACCCCTATCCTACCAGTTCGTAAACCTGATGGGTCATACCGGTTAGTACAGGATCTGCGGGCCATAAAGAAGGTAACTGAGGATCTGTATCCTGTGGTGGCCAATCCCTACACGTTATTAACTTGCTTAACAGCCGAGCTAACTTGGTTTACCGTTTTAGATTTAAAAGATGCCTTCTTTTGCCTTCCTATCCACGAAGCCAGAAAATTTTTGCATTTGAATGGGAAAATCCTAAGAGCGGGCGAAGAACTCAACTGACATGGACCAGACTCCCACAAGGATTCAAAAACTCACCCACTTTGTTTGGAGAACAACTTGCAAAAGAATTAGAGACCTGAGAAACCCCTCCAGAGGAAGGGAAGTTGCTACAGTACGTAGATGACATCCTGATAGCCACACGGACAAGGGAAGCATGCATGGCCTGGACGATAAGCCTCTTGAACTTTTTGGAGCTCCAAGGGTACCGAGTATCAAAGAAAAAAGCCCAAGTAGTAAAACAGAAAGTAACTTATCTGGGCTACGAAGTCAGTACTCGACAACGTACCTTGGGCCAAAGCCGGAAGGAGGCAATATGCCAGACCCCAAAACCTCAGACTGTAAAGGAACTACGAACTTTCCTGAGGATGACAGGGTGGTGCAGGTTATGGATCTATAACTATGGACTGTTTGTTAAGCTCTTATATGAACTGATTGCAACTGAAAGCAGGAACATCCAAGAGACAAAGGAAGCTACGCAAGCTTTCAAGCAGCTGAAAAAAGCCCTCATGTCAGCTCCAGCCCTGAGATTGCTGGACGTGAGTAAGCCTTTCCTTTTATTCTCCCATGAGAAGCAAGGAATCGCCTTAGGAATACTAGCACAGGACCTCGGCCCATATCGGAGAGCAGTGGCTTACTTCTCTATGCAATTGGATACAGCAGCTAAAGGGTGGCCTGGGTGCCTCAGAGCTGTTGCAGCAGTCGTACTGAACATCCAAGAGGCACACAAATTCACCCTAGGCCAGAAAAGAACTGTGCTAGTGTCTCACACAGTGTCTGCAGTGCTAGAGGTAAAAGGTGGGCATTGGCTTTCCCCACAACGGCTCCTGAGATACCAAGCTATCATAGTGGAGCAAGATGATGTAGAGATAGTAGTGACTAACATTGTCAATCCAGCCTCCTTCCTCAGTAGAAACCAAGGGGAACCAGCGGAGCATGGAACATGCCTGGAGACCATTGAAGCCACCTACTCCAGCTGCCCTGACTCGAAGGACACCCCTCTGGAGAATGCAGAAGTCTCGTTTACTGATGGAAGCAGTTATATCATCAGTGGAAAACGGCACGCCGGGTAGGCAGTTACAACGTGCAAGGAAGTAATATCATCTGGGCCCCTGCCAACAAATACCTCTGCACAGAAGGCCGAGATAATTGCTCTAACTCGGGCCCTAGAATTGGCAAGAGGGAAAGAAATAAACATCTACACGGACTCGAAGTATGCATTTGGAGTAGTGCATGCTCACAGAGCCATTTAGAAAGAGAGAGGACTGCTGAACTCTCAAGGGAAAAATATTAAAGATGCATCAGAAGTACTGCGACTTCTAGAAGCAGTCCAGTTGCCAGAGAAAGTAGCGATCATGCACATTAAGGCACATCAGAAGATAAACTCAGAATTGGAAGAAGGAAACGAGCTGGCAGATAGGGAAGCAAAGGAAGCAGCAAGAATTGAGGTCATAACTGAGGCAGCCCTGATTCCAGACGGGCAAATTTCCCCTAAAGGTAAGCCAAGATACAACAAACTAGAAAAAAAATTAATCTATGAGCAAAAGGAGACTATAACCAAGAGGGATGGGCCACCATAGAAGGAAAATTAGTTCTAGCCTCGTATTTATTATGGTCCCTAATAAAGGAAGAACACCAGAAAACCATTGGGGTATTGATGCTCTAGCATAACCAGACATTTACAACTCGACAATGTGACCTTTGCCTCCAGACCAACCCCAAAAATACTCCCAAACCAAAGCTTAGCCAGATTAGGAAGGGTCATGGGCCGGAGCAGCAATGGCAGATTGATTGTACAGAATTGCCAAGAAAAGGGGGGTGTAAGTTTTTACTGGTGCTAACAGATACCTTTTCAGGATGGCCAGAAGCATTCCCCACCAGGACTTCTAAAGCTCAAGAAGTAACTAAGGTATTGGTACAAGAAAACATACCACGCTTTAGAGTCCTGGCCACAATCTCCTCAAATAGAGGACCACATTTTATTGTAAAATTCGTGCAACAAGTTAGCCAATACTTGAACATAGACTGAGAACTTCACACCCCATTTAACCCACAATCAAGTGGTCAGGTAAAAAAAATGAATCATTTGAACAAACAACAAATTGTACAATTGGGACAAGAAGCTAATTTGTCATGGACTCAATCCCTCCCATTAACACTACTGCAGATCCGAACCAAACACAAGACTAAAGAAAAGCTAAACCACTTTGAATTGCTTTATGAAAAACCATATGGGGTACGAAAGAGAATGTCTACCCAAGACATGTCACTAACCTCCTGTATGTTAAGTCTCTTACCTTGGTGTATCCAGCACCAATCACTAGCTAATAAACACAAGTCATAACTAGTGAAATACGCTGTTTAGAACACTTTATGTCACCCAATTATAATTCTATTAATTTTAGTTACTGTAAGTTTAATGATGTCTACTTTAACACTCATGTAGAATTCGAGGATGTTAAAACACATGGCCAGTCTGACATCACTCTCTAGAACTCATAGAATCTTACTGAAAGAGGACGGTCATGATAGTAGATCAGAATTTAAATCAAGACCCCTGTAGTAAAAGAATTTACTATATTTTAAGAAAAGGGGGGACTGAGGCAGAGATTTTTAGAGTTAGGTTAACAAAATGAATTAAGCATTTCTAATTTAGCTTGTAGAGTTATGTGTTGAATTTTCAACCTTTTACTTAAGAAACCTCTGCTAGTACAAAGGGCATAGGAAAATGCAAATTTCTGAAGCTTCTTGCATAAAGAACAATACCAGAAGAAGCAAAGAACCCAGATAAAGAAGCTCCTCTGTCTCCAAGCCTATCAAGGCTGACAGACGTACTCGGATAAGCACCAAAGGACCAAAAGCGCATGCGCAGAGAGGAAAAGTTCAAAAGTTCAATCATGAGGAAAACCACAATCTTCAGCCTCAGGACCACCAAGAGACCCCCGTACGACCACCACAGCAAACCACGCATGCCCAGAAGGGCGTGGACTTACTTAGCATGAGAAGCGAGGACAGGCGGGGCCAGGGGTTGAATATGCATGAAAAAGTTGTGCAATGGATTCCATATGGAACGACTTTAAGAATAAAAGTGTGGGTCAGACTGAGGCTCGGGCACAAGTTTTGGAGAGCTATCTCACTTGTGTCGGGCGCTGACATACATACCCACTTCATAACTACCCCAGGTTATGGAGTCTATTGATTTATTCCGCGTATCGTTTCAGAGGTTTCTTCCCTTCGCCAGGCGGCAACGTGCCCGCTACTACCCAGAGCTGGGCAGGAGTGGGCAGAGAGCACGGCCATCTGCCAGCACGTTGCAGCTTGCCCAGGAAAATGCAGTGTCCTTGGAATGTGCAGCAAATCTTATTTCCTGGCAAGGTCGGGCTAAGTGAGCAGTGCTGGTACACTTTCTCCTTGAGAACTGGAGCGGAAAAGCTTTTGGCTAAGATGTAGGCGACTAGAGAGGCAGAATACGCAGCTCCGGAGCTGGCTGAAAGCAAGTGCCGCTTGCCAGCGTCTTTCGGCAGAAGCGGCTCTTCGGAGCGCACCGCTGCCACTCCAGTGATCTGTGCGCGAAGTAGCCGCTTCTCGTCCTCCGGCAGCCGGAGATCGCGATAGCTTGCAAGAGGCGAAGAACGAAGCCGCGAAGAAGCCGGCTTGTGTGCGAAGCTCGCAGACTGCTGCAGGACGGTGGCTGCTGCTCTCCTGCCTCTTGAATTCACTTTTGGCATGCCAATGGAAGGTGTTCCAGGACAACTTTCCTGGATTTTGACATAGTCGTCATGCATCCCACCTTGGAAATTCTTGTTGCTCCCCAGAGGCTGCGAGATGAGAGAACACCGTGGCAGCTGCTGAAAAGAAGGGCAACTGTGAGTTGGTCAAGAAGCAAGAACCTAGGCAGCTGCCTGTGCTTGGCAAGGAGCAGCTGCTGGATTCTTGCAATTGCCTTCAGTGCGCACAGAAGCCCGCTGCTCTGCTGCTTGCTTTTTCGCCTTCAGTCAATTACACACTGCTGAAGCTGAGGCAGGCTGTTCAGCTTTGCTGCTTTTCAGCATCTCAGCTGCCCTTCTGCTCTGTGACAGCTCTCCAGGTTTCTTGCCTTCGCCAGGCTGCAACGTACCCGCTAGTACCAAGAACTGGCAGGAGTGGGCAGAGAGCACGGCCATCTGCCAGAAGGTTGCAGCTTGCCCAGGAAAATGAAGTGTCCTTGGAATGTGCAGCAAATCTTATTTCCTGGCAAGGTCGGGCTAAGTGAGCAGTGCTGGTACACTTTCTCCTTGAGAACTGGAGCGGAAAAGCTTTTGGCTAAGATGTAGGCGACTAGAGAGGCAGAATACGCAGCTCCGGAGCTGGCCGAAAGCAAGTGCCGCTTGCCGGCGTCTTTCGGCAGAAGCGGCTCTTCGGAGCGCACCGCTGCTGCTCCACTCATCTGTGCGTGAAGTAGCCGCTTCTTGTCCACCGGCAGCCGGAGATCGCGGTAGCTTGCAAGAGGCGAAGAACGAAGCCGCGAAGAAGCCGGCTTGTGTGCGAAGCTCGCAGACAGCTGCAGGACGGTGGCTGCTGCTCTCCTGCCTCTTGAATTCACTTTTGGCATGCCAATGGAAAGTGTTCCAGGACAACTTTCCTGGGTTTTGACATAGTCGTCATGCATCCCACCTTGGAAATTCTTGTTGCTCCCCAGAGGCTGCGAGATGAGAGAACACCGTGGCAGCTGCTGAAAAGAAGGGCAACTGTGAGTTGGTCAAGAAGCAAGAACCTAGGCAGCTGCCTGTGCTTGGCAAGGAGCAGCTGCTGGATTCTTGCAATTGCCTTCAGTGCGCACAGAAGCCCGCTGCTCTGCTGCTTGCTTTTTCGCCTTCAGTCAATTATACACTGCTGAAGCTGAGGCAGGCTGTTCAGCTTTGCTGCTTTTCAGCATCTCAGCTGCCCTTCTGCTCTGTGACAGCTCTCCAGGTTTCTTGCCTTCGCCAGGCTGCAACGTGCCCGCTAGTACCAAGAACTGGGCAGGAGTGGGCAGAGAGCACGGCCATCTGCCAGAAGGTTGCCGCTTGCCCAGGAAAATGAAGTGTCCTTGGAATGTGCAGCAAATCTTATTTCCTGGCAAGGTCGGGCTAAGTGAGCAGTGCTGGTACACTTTCTCCTTGACAACTGGAGCGGAAAAGCTTTTGGCTATGATGTAGGCGACTAGAGAGGCAGAATACGCAGCTCGGAGCTGGCCGAAAGCAAGTGCCGCTTGCCGGCGTCTTTCGGCAGAAGCGGCTCTTCGGAGCGCACCGCTGCCGCTCCAGTGATCTGAGCGCGAAGTAGCCGCTTCTTGTCCACCGGCAGCCGGAGATCGCGGTAGCTTGCAAGAGGCGAAGAACGAAGCCGCGAAGAAGCCGGCTTGTGTGCGAAGCTCGCAGACAGCTGCAGGACGGTGGCTGCTGCTCTCCTGCCTCTTGAATTCACTTTTCGCATGCCAATGGAAAGTGTTCCAGGACAACTTTCCTGGGTTTTGACATAGTCGTCATGCATCCCACCTTGGAAATTCTTGTTGCTCCCCAGAGGCTGCGAGATGCAGAGAACACGGTGGCAGCTGCTGAAAAGAAGGGCAACAGTGAGTTGGTCAAGAAGCAAGAACCTAGGCAGCTGCCTGTGCTTGGCAAGGAGCAGCTGCTGGATTCTTGCAATTGCCTTCAGTGCGCACAGAAGCCCGCTGCTCTGCTGCTTGCTTTTTCGCCTTCAGTCAATTACACACTGCTGAAGCTGAGGCAGGCTGTTCAGCTTTGCTGCTTTTCAGCATCTCAGCTGCCCTTCTGCTCTGTGACAGCTCTCCAGGTTTCTTGCCTTCGCCAGGCTGCAACGTGCCCGCTAGTACCAGGAAAATGCAGTGTCCTTGGAATGTGCAGCAAATCTTATTTCCTGGCAAGGTCGGGCTAAGTGAGCAGTGCTGGTACACTTTCTCCTTGAGAACTGGAGCGGAAAAGCTTTTGGCTAAGATGTAGGCGACTAGAGAGGCAGAATACGCAGCTCCGGAGCTGGCCGAAAGCAAGTGCCGCTTGCCGGCGTCTTTCGGCAGAAGCGGCTCTTCGGAGCGCACCGCTGCCGCTCCAGTCATCTGTGCGCGAAGTAGCCGCTTCTTGTCCACCGGCAGCCGGAGATCGCGGTAGCTTGCAAGAGGCGAAGAACGAAGCCGCGAAGAAGCCGGCTTGTGTGCGAAGCTCGCAGACTGCTGCAGGACGGTGGCTGCTGCTCTCCTGCCTCTTGAATTCACTTTTGGCATGCCAATGGAAGGTGTTCCAGGACAACTTTCCTGGGTTTTGACATAGTCGTCATGCATCCCACCTTGGAAATTCTTGTTGCTCCCCAGAGGCTGCGAGATGCAGAGAACACGGTGGCAGCTGCTGAAAAGAAGGGCAACTGTGAGTTGGTCAAGAAGCAAGAACCTAGGCAGCTGCCTGTGCTTGGCAAGGAGCAGCTGCTGGATTCTTGCAATTGCCTTCAGTGCGCACAGAAGCCCGCTGCTCTGCTGCTTGCTTTTTTCGCCTTCAGTCAATTACACACTGCTGAAGCTGAGGCAGGCTGTTCAGCTTTGCTGCTTTTCAGCATCTCAGCTGCCCTTCTGCTCTGTGACAGCTCTCCAGGTTTCTTGCCTTCGCCAGGCTGCAACGTGCCCGCTAGTACCAGGAAAATGCAGTGTCCTTGGAATGTGCAGCAAATCTTATTTCCTGGCAAGGTCGGGCTAAGTGAGCAGTGCTGGTACACTTTCTCCTTGAGAACTGGAGCGGAAAAGCTTTTGGCTAAGATGTAGGCGACTAGAGAGGCAGAATACGCAGCTCGGAGCTGGCCGAAAGCAAGTGCCGCTTGCCGGCGTCTTTCGGCAGAAGCGGCTCTTCGGAGCGCACCGCTGCCGCTCCACTGATCTGTGCGCGAAGTAGCCGCTTCTTGTCCTCCGGCAGCCGGAGATCGCGGTAGCTTGCAAGAGGCGAAGAACGAAGCCGCGAAGAAGCCGGCTTGTGTGCGAAGCTCGCAGACTGCTGCAGGACGGTGGCTGCTGCTCTCCTGCCTCTTGAATTCACTTTTGGCATGCCAATGGAAGGTGTTCCAGGACAACTTTCCTGGGTTTTGACATAGTCGTCATGCATCCCACCTTGGAAATTCTTGTTGCTCCCCAGAGGCTGCGAGATGCAGAGAACACGGTGGCAGCTGCTGAAAAGAAGGGCAACAGTGAGTTGGTCAAGAAGCAAGAACCTAGGCAGCTGCCTGTGCTTGGCAAGGAGCAGCTGCTGGATTCTTGCAATTGCCTTCAGTGCGCACAGAAGCCCGCTGCTCTGCTGCTTGCTTTTTCGCCTTCAGTCAATTACACACTGCTGAAGCTGAGGCAGGCTGTTCAGCTTTGCTGCTTTTCAGCATCTCAGCTGCCCTTCTGCTCTGTGACAGCTCTCCAGGTTTCTTGCCTTCGCCAGGCTGCAACGTGCCCGCTAGTACCAGAACTGGGCAGGAGTGGGCAGAGAGCACGGCCATCTGCCAGAGGTTGCAGCTTGCCCAGGAAAATGAAGTGTCCTTGGAATGTGCAGCAAATCTTATTTCCTGGCAAGGTCGGGCTAAGTGAGCAGTGCTGGTACACTTTCTCCTTGACAACTGGAGCGGAAAAGCTTTTGGCTAAGATGTAGGCGACTAGAGAGGCAGAATACGCAGCTCCGGAGCTGGCCGAAAGCAAGTGCCGCTTGCCGGCGTCTTTCGGCAGAAGCGGCTCTTCGGAGCGCACCGCTGCCGCTCCAGTGATCTGTGCGCGAAGTAGCCGCTTCTTGTCCTCCGGCAGCCGGAGATCGCGGTAGCTTGCAAGAGGCGAAGAACGAAGCCGCGAAGAAGCCGGCTTGTGTGCGAAGCTCGCAGACAGCTGCAGGACGGTGGCTGCTGCTCTCCTGCCTCTTGAATTCACTTTTCGCATGCCAATGGAAAGTGTTCCAGGACAACTTTCCTGGGTTTTGACATAGTCGTCATGCATCCCACCTTGGAAATTCTTGTTGCTCCCCAGAGGCTGCGAGATGCAGAGAACACGGTGGCAGCTGCTGAAAAGAAGGGCAACAGTGAGTTGGTCAAGAAGCAAGAACCTAGGCAGCTGCCTGTGCTTGGCAAGGAGCAGCTGCTGGATTCTTGCAATTGCCTTCAGTGCGCACAGAAGCCCGCTGCTCTGCTGCTTGGTTTTTCGCCTTCAGTCAATTACACACTGCTGAAGCTGAGGCAGGCTGTTCAGCTTTGCTGCTTTTCAGCATCTCAGCTGCCCTTCTGCTCTGTGACAGCTCTCCAGGTTTCTTGCCTTCGCCAGGCTGCAACGTGCCCGCTAGTACCAGGAAAATGCAGTGTCCTTGGAATGTGCAGCAAATCTTATTTCCTGGCAAGGTCGGGCTAAGTGAGCAGTGCTGGTACACTTTCTCCTTGAGAACTGGAGCGGAAAAGCTTTTGGCTAAGATGTAGGCGACTAGAGAGGCAGAATACGCAGCTCCGGAGCTGGCCGAAAGCAAGTGCCGCTTGCCGGCGTCTTTCGGCAGAAGCGGCTCTTCGGAGCGCACCGCTGCCGCTCCAGTGATCTGTGCGCGAAGTAGCCGCTTCTTGTCCTCCGGCAGCCGGAGATCGCGGTAGCTTGCAAGAGGCGAAGAACGAAGCCGCGAAGAAGCCGGCTTGTGTGCGAAGCTCGCAGACTGCTGCAGGACGGTGGCTGCTGCTCTCCTGCCTCTTGAATTCACTTTTCGCATGCCAATGGAAGGTGTTCCAGGACAACTTTCCTGGGTTTTGACATAGTCGTCATGCATCCCACCTTGGAAATTCTTGTTGCTCCCCAGAGGCTGCGAGATGCAGAGAACACGGTGGCAGCTGCTGAAAAGAAGGGCAACAGTGAGTTGGTCAAGAAGCAAGAACCTAGGCAGCTGCCTGTGCTTGGCAAGGAGCAGCTGCTGGATTCTTGCAATTGCCTTCAGTGCGCACAGAAGCCCGCTGCTCTGCTGCTTGCTTTTTCGCCTTCAGTCAATTACACACTGCTGAAGCTGAGGCAGGCTGTTCAGCTTTGCTGCTTTTCAGCATCTCAGCTGCCCTTCTGCTCTGTGACAGCTCTCCAGGTTTCTTGCCTTCGCCAGGCTGCAACGTGCCCGCTAGTACCAAGAACTGGGCAGGAGTGGGCAGAGAGCACGGCCATCTGCCAGAAGGTTGCCGCTTGCCCAGGAAAATGAAGTGTCCTTGGAATGTGCAGCAAATCTTATTTCCTGGCAAGGTCGGGCTAAGTGAGCAGTGCTGGTACACTTTCTCCTTGAGAACTGGAGCGGAAAATCTTTTGGCTATGATGTAGGCGACTAGAGAGGCAGAATACGCAGCTCCGGAGCTGGCCGAAAGCAAGTGCCGCTTGCCGGCGTCTTTCGGCAGAAGCGGCTCTTCGGAGCGCACCGCTGCCGCTCCAGTGATCTGAGCGCGAAGTAGCCGCTTCTTGTCCACCGGCAGCCGGAGATCGCGGTAGCTTGCAAGAGGCGAAGAACGAAGCCGCGAAGAAGCCGGCTTGTGTGCGAAGCTCGCAGACAGCTGCAGGACGGTGGCTGCTGCTCTCCTGCCTGTTGAATTCACTTTTCGCATGCCAATGGAAAGTGTTCCAGGACAACTTTCCTGGGTTTTGACATAGTCGTCATGCATCCCACCTTGGAAATTCTTGTTGCTCCCCAGAGGCTGCGAGATGCAGAGAACACGGTGGCAGCTGCTGAAAAGAAGGGCAACAGTGAGTTGGTCAAGAAGCAAGAACCTAGGCAGCTGCCTGTGCTTGGCAAGGAGCAGCTGCTGGATTCTTGCAATTGCCTTCAGTGCGCACAGAAGCCCGCTGCTCTGCTGCTTGCTTTTTCGCCTTCAGTCAATTATACACTGCTGAAGCTGAGGCAGGCTGTTCAGCTTTGCTGCTTTTCAGCATCTCAGCTGCCCTTCTGCTCTGTGACAGCTCTCCAGGTTTCTTGCCTTCGCCAGGCTGCAACGTGCCCGCTAGTACCAGGAAAATGCAGTGTCCTTGGAATGTGCAGCAAATCTTATTTCCTGGCAAGGTCGGGCTAAGTGAGCAGTGCTGGTACACTTTCTCCTTGACAACTGGAGCGGAAAAGCTTTTGGCTAAGATGTAGGCGACTAGAGAGGCAGAATACGCAGCTCCGGAGCTGGCCGAAAGCAAGTGCCGCTTGCCGGCGTCTTTCGGCAGAAGCGGCTCTTCGGAGCGCACCGCTGCCGCTCCAGTGATCTGTGCGCGAAGTAGCCGCTTCTTGTCCACCGGCAGCCGGAGATCGCGGTAGCTTGCAAGAGGCGAAGAAAGAAGCCGCGAAGAAGCCGGCTTGTGTGCGAAGCTCGCAGACTGCTGCAGGACGGTGGCTGCTGCTCTCCTGCCTCTTGAAATCACTTTTGGCATGCCAATGAAAGCTGTTCCAGGACAACTTTCCTGGGTTTTGACATAGTCGTCATGCATCCCACCTTGGAAATTCTTGTTGCTCCCCAGAGGCTGCGAGATGCAGAGAACACGGTGGCAGCTGCTGGAAAGAAGGGCAACTGTGAGTTGGTCAAGAAGCAAGAACCTAGGCAGCTGCCTGTGCTTGGCAAGGAGCAGCTACTGGATTCTTGCAATTGCCTTCAGTGCGCACAGAAGCCCGCTGCTCTGCTGCTTGCTTTTTCGCCTTCAGTCAATTACACACTGCTGAAGCTGAGGCAGGCTGTTCAGCTTTGCTGCTTTTCAGCATCTCAGCTGCCCTTCTGCTCTGTGACAGCTCTCCAGGTTTCTTGCCTTCGCCAGGCTGCAACGTGCCCGCTAGTACCAGGAAAATGCAGTGTCCTTGGAATGTGCAGCAAATCTTATTTCCTGGCAAGGTCGGGCTAAGTGAGCAGTGCTGGTACACTTTCTCCTTGAGAACTGGAGCGGAAAAACTTTTGGCTAAGATGTAGGCAACTAGAGAGGCAGAATACGCAGCTCCGGAGCTGGCCGAAAGCAAGTGCCGCTTGCCGGCGTCTTTCGGCAGAAGCGGCTCTTCGGAGCGCACCGCTGCCGCTCCAGTGATCTGTGCGCGAAGTAGCCGCTTCTTGTCCTCCGGCAGCCGGAGATCGCGGTAGCTTGCAAGAGGCGAAGAAGGAAGCCGCGAAGAAGCCGGCTTGTGTGCGAAGCTCGCAGACAGCTGCAGGACGGTGGCTGCTGCTCTCCTGCCTCTTGAATTCACTTTTGGCATGCCAATGGAAGGTGTTCCAGGACAACTTTCCTGGGTTTTGACATAGTCGTCATGCATCCCACCTTGGAAATTCTTGTTGCTCCCCAGAGGCTGCGAGATGCAGAGAACACGGTGGCAGCTGCTGAAAAGAAGGGCAACAGTGAGTTGGTCAAGAAGCAAGAACCTAGGCAGCTGCCTGTGCTTGGCAAGGAGCAGCTGCTGGATTCTTGCAATTGCCTTCAGTGCGCACAGAAGCCCGCGGCTCTGCTGCTTGCTTTTTCGCCTTCAGTCAATTACACACTGCTGAAGCTGAGGCAGGCTGTTCAGCTTTGCTGCTTTTCAGCATCTCAGCTGCCCTTCTGCTCTGTGACAGCTCTCCAGGTTTCTTGCCTTCGCCAGGCTGCAACGTGCCCGCTAATACCAGGAAAATGCAGTGTCCTTGGAATGTGCAGCAAATCTTATTTCCTGGCAAGGTCGGGCTAAGTGAGCAGTGCGGGTACACTTTCTCCTTGACAACTGGAGCGGAAAAGCTTTTGGCTAAGATGTAGGCGACTAGAGAGGCAGAATACGCAGCTCCGGAGCTGGCCGAAAGCAAGTGCCGCTTGCCGGCGTCTTTCGGCAGAAGCGGCTCTTCGGAGCGCACCGCTGCCGCTCCAGTCATCTGTGCGCGAAGTAGCCGCTTCTTGTCCTCCGGCAGCCGGAGATCGCGGTAGCTTGCAAGAGGCGAAGAACGAAGCCGCGAAGAAGCCGGCTTGTGTGCGAAGCTCGCAGACTGCTGCAGGACGGTGGCTGCTGCTCTCCTGCCTCTTGAATTCACTTTTGGCATGCCAATGGAAGGTGTTCCAGGACAACTTTCCTGGGTTTTGACATAGTCGTCATGCATCCCACCTTGGAAATTCTTGTTGCTCCCCAGAGGCTGCGAGATGCAGAGAACACGGTGGCAGCTGCTGAAAAGAAGGGCAACTGTGAGTTGGTCAAGAAGCAAGAACCTAGGCAGCTGCCTGTGCTTGGCAAGGAACAGCTGCTGGATTCTTGCAATTGCCTTCAGTGCGCACAGAAGCCCGCTGCTCTGCTGCTTGCTTTTTCGCCTTCAGTCAATTACACACTGCTGAAGCTGAGGCAGACTGTTCAGCTTTGCTGCTTTTCAGCATCTCAGCTGCCCTTCTGCTCTGTGACAGCTCTCCAGGTTTCTTGCCTTCGCCAGGCTGCAACGTGCCCGCTAGTACCAAGAACTGGGCAGGAGTGAGCAGAGAGCACGGCCATCTGCAGCAGGTTGCAGCTTGCCCAGGAAAATGCAGTGTCCTTGGAATGTGCAGCAAATCTTATTTCCTGGCAAGGTCGGGCTAAGTGAGCAGTGCTGGTACACTTTCTCCTTGACAACTGGAGCGGAAAAGCTTTTGGCTAAGATGTAGGCGACTAGAGAGGCAGAATACGCAGCTCCGGAGCTGGCCGAAAGCAAGTGCCGCTTGCCGGCGTCTTTCGGCAGAAGCGGCTCTTCGGAGCGCACCGCTGCCGCTCCAGTGATCTGTGCGCGAAGTAGCCGCTTCTTGTCCTCCGGCAGCCGGAGATCGCGGTAGCTTGCCAGAGGCGAAGAACGAAGCCGCGAAGAAGCCGGCTTGTGTGCGAAGCTCGCAGACTGCTGCAGAACGGTGGCTGCTGCTCTCCTGCCTCTTGAATTCACTTTTGGCATGCCAATGGAAAGTGTTCCAGGACAACTTTCCTGGGTTTTGACATAGTCGTCATGCATCCCACCTTGGAAATTCTTGTTGCTCCCCAGAGGCTGCGAGATGCAGAGAACACGGTGGCAGCTGCTGAAAAGAAGGGCAACTGTGAGTTGGTCAAGAAGCAAGAACCTAGGCAGCTGCCTGTGCTTGGCAAGGAGCAGCTGCTGGATTCTTGCAATTGCCTTCAGTGCGCACAGAAGCCCGCTGCTCTGCTGCTTGGTTTTTCGCCTTCAGTCAATTACACACTGCTGAAGCTGAGGCAGGCTGTTCAGCTTTGCTGCTTTTCAGCAGCTCAGCTGCCCTTATGCTCTGGGACAGCTCTCCAGGTTTCTTGCCTTCGCCAGGCTGCAATGTGCCCGCTAGTACCAAGAACTGGGCAGGAGTGGGCAGAGAGCACGGCCATCTGCCAGAAGGTTGCAGCTTGCCCAGGAAAATGAAGTGTCCTTGGAATGTGCAGCAAATCTTATTTCCTGGCAAGGTCGGGCTAAGTGAGCAGTGCTGGTACACTTTCTCCTTGACAACTGGAGCGGAAAAGCTTTTGGCTAAGATGTAGGCGACTAGAGAGGCAGAATACGCAGCTCCGGAGCTGGCCGAAAGCAAGTGCCGCTTGCCGGCGTCTTTCGGCAGAAGCGGCTCTTCGGAGCGCACCGCTGCCGCTCCAGTGATCTGTGCGCGAAGTAGCCGCTTCTTGTCCACCGGCAGCCGGAGATCGCGGTAGCTTGCAAGAGGCGAAGAACGAAGCCGCGAAGAAGCCGGCTTGTGTGCGAAGCTCGCAGACAGCTGCAGGACGGTGGCTGCTGCTCTCCTGCCTCTTGAATTCACTTTTGGCATGCCAATGGAAAGTGTTCCAGGACAACTTTCCTGGGTTTTGACATAGTCGTCATGCATCCCACCTTGGAAATTCTTGTTGCTCCCCAGAGGCTGCGAGATGCAGAGAACACGGTGGCAGCTGCTGAAAAGAAGGGCAACTGTGAGTTGGTCAAGAAGCAAGAACCTAGGCAGCTGCCTGTGCTTGGCAAGGAGCAGCTGCTGGATTCTTGCAATTGCCTTCAGTGCGCACAGAAGCCCGCTGCTCTGCTGCTTGCTTTTTCGCCTTCAGTCAATTACACACTGCTGAAGCTGAGGCAGGCTGTTCAGCTTTGCTGCTTTTCAGCATCTCAGCTGCCCTTATGCTCTGGGACAGCTCTCCAGGTTTCTTGCCTTCGCCAGGCTGCAATGTGCCCGCTAGTACCAAGAACTGGGCAGGAGTGGGCAGAGAGCACGGCCATCTGCCAGAAGGTTGCAGCTTGCCCAGGAAAATGAAGTGTCCTTGGAATGTGCAGCAAATCTTATTTCCTGGCAAGGTCGGGCTAAGTGAGCAGTGCTGGTACACTTTCTCCTTGACAACTGGAGCGGAAAAGCTTTTGGCTAAGATGTAGGCGACTAGAGAGGCAGAATACGCAGCTCCGGAGCTGGCCGAAAGCAAGTGCCGCTTGCCGGCGTCTTTCGGCAGAAGCGGCTCTTCGGAGCGCACCGCTGCCGCTCCAGTGATCTGTGCGCGAAGTAGCCGCTTCTTGTCCACCGGCAGCCGGAGATCGCGGTAGCTTGCAAGAGGCGAAGAACGAAGCCGCGAAGAAGCCGGCTTGTGTGCGAAGCTCGCAGACTGCTGCAGGACGGTGGCTGCTGCTCTCCTGCCTCTTGAATTCACTTTTGGCATGCCAATGGAAAGTGTTCCAGGACAACTTTCCTGGTTTTTGACATAGTCGTCATGCATCCCACCTTGGAAATTCTTGTTGCTCCCCAGAGGCTGCGAGATGCAGAGAACACGGTGGCAGCTGCTGAAAAGAAGGGCAACTGTGAGTTGGTCAAGAAGCAAGAACCTAGGCAGCTGCCTGTGCTTGGCAAGGAGCAGCTGCTGGATTCTTGCAATTGCCTTCAGTGCGCACAGAAGCCCGCTGCTCTGCTGCTTGCTTTTTCGCCTTCAGTCAATTACACACTGCTGAAGCTGAGGCAGGCTGTTCAGCTTTGCTGCTTTTCAGCATCTCAGCTGCCCTTCTGCTCTGTGACAGCTCTCCAGGTTTCTTGCCTTCGCCAGGCTGCAACGTGCCCGCTAGTACCAGGAAAATGAAGTGTCCTTGGAATGTGCAGCAAATCTTATTTCCTGGCAAGGTCGGGCTAAGTGAGCAGTGCTGGTACACTTTCTCCTTGAGAACTGGAGCGGAAAAGCTTTTGGCTAAGATGTAGGCGACTAGAGAGGCAGAATACGCAGCTCCGGAGCTGGCCGAAAGCAAGTGCCGCTTGCCGGCGTCTTTCGGCAGAAGCGGCTCTTCGGAGCGCACCGCTGCCGCTCCACTCATCTGTGCGCGAAGTAGCCGCTTCTTGTCCTCCGGCAGCCGGAGATCGCGGTAGCTTGCAAGAGGCGAAGAACGAAGCCGCGAAGAAGCCGGCTTGTGTGCGAAGCTCGCAGACTGCTGCAGGACGGTGGCTGCTGCTCTCCTGCCTCTTGAATTCACTTTTGGCATGCCAATGGAAGGTGTTCCAGGACAACTTTCCTGGGTTTTGACATAGTCGTCATGCATCCCACCTTGGAAATTCTTGTTGCTCCCCAGAGGCTGCGAGATGCAGAGAACACGGTGGCAGCTGCTGAAAAGAAGGGCAACAGTGAGTTGGTCAAGAAGCAAGAACCTAGGCAGCTGCCTGTGCTTGGCAAGGAGCAGCTGCTGGATTCTTGCAATTGCCTTCAGTGCGCACAGAAGCCCGCTGCTCTGCTGCTTGTTTTTCGCCTTCAGTCAATTACACACTGCTGAAGCTGAGGCAGGCTGTTCAGCTTTGCTGCTTTTCAGCATCTCAGCTGCCCTTCTGCTCTGTGACAGCTCTCCAGGTTTCTTGCCTTCGCCAGGCTGCAATGTGCCCGCTAGTACCAAGAACTGGGCAGGAGTGGCAGAGAGCACGGCCATCTGCCAGCAGGTTGCAGCTTGCCCAGGAAAATGAAGTGTCCTTGGAATGTGCAGCAAATCTTATTTCCTGGCAAGGTCGGGCTAAGTGAGCAGTGCTGGTACACTTTCTCCTTGAGAACTGGAGCGGAAAAGCTTTTGGCTAAGATGTAGGCGACTAGAGAGGCAGAATACGCAGCTCCGGAGCTGGCCGAAAGCAAGTGCCGCTTGCCGGCGTCTTTCGGCAGAAGCGGCTCTTCGGAGCGCACCGCTGCCGCTCCAGTGATCTGTGCGCGAAGTAGCCGCTTCTTGTCCTCCGGCAGCCGGAGATCGCGGTAGCTTGCAAGAGGCGAAGAACGAAGCCGCGAAGAAGCCGGCTTGTGTGCGAAGCTCGCAGACTGCTGCAGGACGGTGGCTGCTGCTCTCCTGCCTCTTGAATTCACTTTTGGCATGCCAATGGAAAGTGTTCCAGGACAACTTTCCTGGGTTTTGACATAGTCGTCATGCATCCCACCTTGGAAATTCTTGTTGCTCCCCAGAGGCTGCGAGATGCAGAGAACACGGTGGCAGCTGCTGAAAAGAAGGGCAACTGTGAGTTGGTCAAGAAGCAAGAACCTAGGCAGCTGCCTGTGCTTGGCAAGGAGCAGCTGCTGGATTCTTGCAATTGCCTTCAGTGCGCACAGAAGCCCGCTGCTCTGCTGCTTGTTTTTTCGCCTTCAGTCAATTACACACTGCTGAAGCTGAGGCAGGCTGTTCAGCTTTGCTGCTTTCAGCATCTCAGCTGCCCTTCTGCTCTGTGACAGCTCTCCAGGTTTCTTGCCTTCGCCAGGCTGCAACGTGCCCGCTAGTACCAGGAAAATGAAGTGTCCTTGGAATGTGCAGCAAATCTTATTTCCTGGCAAGGTCGGGCTAAGTGAGCAGTGCTGGTACACTTTCTCCTTGAGAACTGGAGCGGAAAAGCTTTTGGCTAAGATGTAGGCGACTAGAGAGGCAGAATACGCAGCTCCGGAGCTGGCCGAAAGCAAGTGCCGCTTGCCGGCGTCTTTCGGCAGAAGCGGCTCTTCGGAGCGCACCGCTGCCGCTCCACTCATCTGTGCGCGAAGTAGCCGCTTCTTGTCCTCCGGCAGCCGGAGATCGCGGTAGCTTGCAAGAGGCGAAGAACGAAGCCGCGAAGAAGCCGGCTTGTGTGCGAAGCTCGCAGACTGCTGCAGGACGGTGGCTGCTGCTCTCCTGCCTCTTGAATTCACTTTTGGCATGCCAATGGAAGGTGTTCCAGGACAACTTTCCTGGGTTTTGACATAGTCGTCATGCATCCCACCTTGGAAATTCTTGTTGCTCCCCAGAGGCTGCGAGATGCAGAGAACACGGTGGCAGCTGCTGAAAAGAAGGGCAACAGTGAGTTGGTCAAGAAGCAAGAACCTAGGCAGCTGCCTGTTCTTGGCAAGGAGCAGCTGCTGGATTCTTGCAATTGCCTTCAGTGCGCACAGAAGCCCGCTGCTCTGCTGCTTGCTTTTTTCGCCTTCAGTCAATTACACACTGCTGAAGCTGAGGCAGGCTGTTCAGCTTTGCTGCTTTTCAGCATCTCAGCTGCCCTTCTGCTCTGTGACAGCTCTCCAGGTTTCTTGCCTTCGCCAGGCTGCAACGTGCCGCTAGTACCAAGAACTGGGCAGGAGTGGGCAGAGAGCACGGCCATCTGCCAGAAGGTTGCCGCTTGCCCAGGAAAATGAAGTGTCCTTGGAATGTGCAGCAAATCTTATTTCCTGGCAAGGTCGGGCTAAGTGAGCAGTGCTGGTACACTTTCTCCTTGACAACTGGAGCGGAAAAGCTTTTGGCTATGATGTAGGCGACTAGAGAGGCAGAATACGCAGCTCCGGAGCTGGCCGAAAGCAAGTGCCGCTTGCCGGCGTCTTTCGGCAGAAGCGGCTCTTCGGAGCGCACCGCTGCCGCTCCAGTGATCTGAGCGCGAAGTAGCCGCTTCTTGTCCACCGGCAGCCGGAGATCGCGGTAGCTTGCAAGAGGCGAAGAACGAAGCCGCGAAGAAGCCGGCTTGTGTGCGAAGCTCGCAGACAGCTGCAGGACGGTGGCTGCTGCTCTCCTGCCTCTTGAATTCACTTTTGGCATGCCAATGGAAAGTGTTCCAGGACAACTTTCCTGGGTTTTGACATAGTCGTCATGCATCCCACCTTGGAAATTCTTGTTGCTCCCCAGAGGCTGCGAGATGCAGAGAACACGGTGGCAGCTGCTGAAAAGAAGGGCAACAGTGAGTTGGTCAAGAAGCAAGAACCTAGGCAGCTGCCTGTGCTTGGCAAGGAGCAGCTGCTGGATTCTTGCAATTGCCTTCAGTGCGCACAGAAGCCCGCTGCTCTGCTGCTTGCTTTTTCGCCTTCAGTCAATTACACACTGCTGAAGCTGAGGCAGGCTGTTCAGCTTTGCTGCTTTTCAGCATCTCAGCTGCCCTTCTGCTCTGTGACAGCTCTCCAGGTTTCTTGCCTTCGCCAGGCTGCAACGTGCCCGCTAGTACCAGGAAAATGCAGTGTCCTTGGAATGTGCAGCAAATCTTATTTCCTGGCAAGGTCGGGCTAAGTGAGCAGTGCTGGTACACTTTCTCCTTGACAACTGGAGCGGAAAAGCTTTTGGCTAAGATTAGGCGACTAGAGAGGCAGAATACGCAGCTCCGGAGCTGGCCGAAAGCAAGTGCCGCTTGCCGGCGTCTTTCGGCAGAAGCGGCTCTTCGGAGCGCACCGCTGCCGCTCCAGTGATCTGTGCGCGAAGTAGCCGCTTCTTGTCCTCCGGCAGCCGGAGATCGCGGTAGCTTGCAAGAGGCGAAGAACGAAGCCGCGAAGAAGCCGGCTTGTGTGCGAAGCTCGCAGACTGCTGCAGGACGGTGGCTGCTGCTCTCCTGCCTCTTGAATTCACTTTGGCATGCCAATGGAAGGTGTTCCAGGACAACTTTCCTGGGTTTTGACATAGTCGTCATGCATCCCACCTTGGAAATTCTTGTTGCTCCCCAGAGGCTGCGAGATGCAGAGAACACGGTGGCAGCTGCTGAAAGAAGGGCAACTGTGAGTTGGTCAAGAAGCAAGAACCTAGGCAGCTGCCTGTGCTTGGCAAGGAGCAGCTGCTGGATTCTTGCAATTGCCTTCAGTGCGCACAGAAGCCCGCTGCTCTGCTGCTTGCTTTTTCGCCTTCAGTCAATTACACACTGCTGAAGCTGAGGCAGGCTGTTCAGCTTTGCTGCTTTTCAGCATCTCAGCTGCCCTTCTGCTCTGTGACAGCTCTCCAGGTTTCTTGCCTTCGCCAGGCTGCAACGTGCCCGCTAGTACCAGGAAAATGCAGTGTCCTTGGAATGTGCAGCAAATCTTATTTCCTGGCAAGGTCGGGCTAAGTGAGCAGTGCTGGTACACTTCTCCTTGAGAACTGGAGCGGAAAAGCTTTTGGCTAAGATGTAGGCGACTAGAGAGGCAGAATACGCAGCTCCGGAGCTGGCCGAAAGCAAGTGCCGCTTGCCGGCGTCTTTCGGCAGAAGCGGCTCTTCGGAGCGCACCGCTGCCGCTCCAGTGATCTGTGCGCGAAGTAGCCGCTTCTTGTCCACCGGCAGCCGGAGATCGCGGTAGCTTGCAAGAGGCGAAGAACGAAGCCGCGAAGAAGCCGGCTTGTGTGCGAAGCTCGCAGACAGCTGCAGGACGGTGGCTGCTGCTCTCCTGCCTCTTGAATTCACTTTTGGCATGCCAATGAAAGCTGTTCCAGGACAACTTTCCTGGGTTTTGACATAGTCGTCATGCATCCCACCTTGGAAATTCTTGTTGCTCCCCAGAGGCTGCGAGATGCAGAGAACACGGTGGCAGCTGCTGAAAGAAGGGCAACTGTGAGTTGGTCAAGAAGCAAGAACCTAGGCAGCTGCCTGTGCTTGGCAAGGAGCAGCTGCTGGATTCTTGCAATTGCCTTCAGTGCGCACAGAAGCCCGCTGCTCTGCTGCTTGGTTTTTCGCCTTCAGTCAATTACACACTGCTGAAGCTGAGGCAGGCTGTTCAGCTTTGCTGCTTTTCAGCATCTCAGCTGCCCTTCTGCTCTGTGACAGCTCTCCAGGTTTCTTGCCTTCGCCAGGCTGCAACGTGCCCGCTAGTACCAGGAAAATGCAGTGTCCTTGGAATGTGCAGCAAATCTTATTTCCTGGCAAGGTCGGGGTAAGTGAGCAGTGCGGGTACACTTTCTCCTTGACAACTGGAGCGGAAAAGCTTTTGGCTAAGATGTAGGCGACTAGAGAGGCAGAATACGCAGCTCCGGAGCTGGCCGAAAGCAAGTGCCGCTTGCCGGCGTCTTTCGGCAGAAGCGGCTCTTCGGAGCGCACCGCTGCCGCTCCACTCATCTGTGCGCGAAGTAGCCGCTTCTTGTCCTCCGGCAGCCGGAGATCGCGGTAGCTTGCAAGAGGCGAAGAACGAAGCCGCGAAGAAGCCGGCTTGTGTGCGAAGCTCGCAGACTGCTGCAGGACGGTGGCTGCTGCTCTCCTGCCTCTTGAATTCACTTTTGGCATGCCAATGAAGGTGTTCCAGGACAACTTTCCTGGGTTTTGACATAGTCGTCATGCATCCCACCTTGGAAATTCTTGTTGCTCCCCAGAGGCTGCGAGATGCAGAGAACACGGTGGCAGCTGCTGAAAAGAAGGGCAACAGTGAGTTGGTCAAGAAGCAAGAACCTAGGCAGCTGCCTGTGCTTGGCAAGGAGCAGCTGCTGGATTCTTGCAATTGCCTTCAGTGCGCACAGAAGCCCGCTGCTCTGCTGCTTGCTTTTTCGCCTTCAGTCAATTACACACTGCTGAAGCTGAGGCAGGCTGTTCAGCTTTGCTGCTTTTCAGCATCTCAGCTGCCCTTCTGCTCTGTGACAGCTCTCCAGGTTTCTTGCCTTCGCCAGGCTGCAACGTGCCCGCTAGTACCAAGAACTGGGCAGGAGTGGCAGAGAGCACGGCCATCTGCAGCAGGTTGCAGCTTGCCCAGGAAAATGCAGTGTCCTTGGAATGTGCAGCAAATCTTATTTCCTGGCAAGGTCGGGCTAAGTGAGCAGTGCTGGTACACTTTCTCCTTGACAACTGGAGCGGAAAAGCTTTTGGCTAAGATGTAGGCGACTAGAGAGGCAGAATACGCAGCTCCGGAGCTGGCCGAAAGCAAGTGCCGCTTGCCGGCGTCTTTCGGCAGAAGCGGCTCTTCGGAGCGCACCGCTGCCGCTCCAGTGATCTGTGCGCGAAGTAGCCGCTTCTTGTCCTCCGGCAGCCGGAGATCGCGGTAGCTTGCCAGAGGCGAAGAACGAAGCCGCCAAGAAGCCGGCTTGTGTGCGAAGCTCGCAGACTGCTGCAGAACGGTGGCTGCTGCTCTCCTGCCTGTTGAATTCACTCTTGGCATGCCAATGGAAAGTGTTCCAGGACAACTTTCCTGCGTTTTGACATAGTCGTCATGCATCCCACCTTGGAAATTCTTGTTGCTCCCCAGAGGCTGCGAGATGCAGAGAACACGGTGGCAGCTGCTGAAAAGAAGGGCAACAGTGAGTTGGTCAAGAAGCAAGAACCTAGGCAGCTGCCTGTGCTTGGCAAGGAGCAGCTGCTGGATTCTTGCAATTGCCTTCAGTGCGCACAGAAGCCCGCTGCTCTGCTGCTTGCTTTTTCGCCTTCAGTCAATTACACACTGCTGAAGCTGAGGCAGGCTGTTCAGCTTTGCTGCTTTTCAGCAGCTCAGCTGCCCTTATGCTCTGGGACAGCTCTCCAGGTTTCTTGCCTTCGCCAGGCTGCAACGTGCCCGCTAGTACCAAGAACTGGGCAGGAGTGGGCAGAGAGCACGGCCATCTGCCAGAAGGTTGCAGCTTGCCAGGAAAATGCAGTGTCCTTGGAATGTGCAGCAAATCTTATTTCCTGGCAAGGTCGGGCTAAGTGAGCAGTGCTGGTACACTTTCTCCTTGACAACTGGAGCGGAAAAGCTTTTGGCTAAGATGTAGGCGACTAGAGAGGCAGAATACGCAGCTCCGGAGCTGGCCGAAAGCAAGTGCCGCTTGCCGGCGTCTTTCGGCAGAAGCGGCTCTTCGGAGCGCACCGCTGCCGCTCCAGTGATCTGAGCGCGAAGTAGCCGCTTCTTGTCCACCGGCAGCCGGAGATCGCGGTAGCTTGCAAGAGGCGAAGAACGAAGCCGCGAAGAAGCCGGCTTGTGTGCGAAGCTCGCAGACTGCTGCAGGACGGTGGCTGCTGCTCTCCTGCCTCTTGAATTCACTTTTGGCATGCCAATGGAAAGTGTTCCAGGACAACTTTCCTGGGTTTTGACATAGTCGTCATGCATCCCACCTTGGAAATTCTTGTTGCTCCCCAGAGGCTGCGAGATGCAGAGAACACGGTGGCAGCTGCTGAAAAGAAGGGCAACTGTGAGTTGGTCAAGAAGCAAGAACCTAGGCAGCTGCCTGTGCTTGGCAAGGAGCAGCTGCTGGATTCTTGCAATTGCCTTCAGTGCGCACAGAAGCCCGCTGCTCTGCTGCTTGGTTTTTCGCCTTCAGTCAATTACACACTGCTGAAGCTGAGGCAGGCTGTTCAGCTTTGCTGCTTTTCAGCATCTCAGCTGCCCTTCTGCTCTGTGACAGCTCTCCAGGTTTCTTGCCTTCGCCAGGCTGCAACGTGCCCGCTAGTACCAGGAAAATGAAGTGTCCTTGGAATGTGCAGCAAATCTTATTTCCTGGCAAGGTCGGGCTAAGTGAGCAGTGCTGGTACACCTTCTCCTTGAGAACTGGAGCGGAAAAGCTTTTGGCTAAGATGTAGGCGACTAGAGAGGCAGAATACGCAGCTCCGGAGCTGGCCGAAAGCAAGTGCCGCTTGCCGGCGTCTTTCGGCAGAAGCGGCTCTTCGGAGCGCACCGCTGCCGCTCCAGTGATCTGTGCGCGAAGTAGCCGCTTCTTGTCCTCCGGCAGCCGGAGATCGCGGTAGCTTGCAAGAGGCGAAGAACGAAGCCGCGAAGAAGCCGGCTTGTGTGCGAAGCTCGCAGACTGCTGCAGGACGGTGGCTGCTGCTCTCCTGCCTCTTGAATTCACTTTTGGCATGCCAATGGAAGGTGTTCCAGGACAACTTTCCTGGGTTTTGACATAGTCGTCATGCATCCCACCTTGGAAATTCTTGTTGCTCCCCAGAGGCTGCGAGATGCAGAGAACACGGTGGCAGCTGCTGAAAAGAAGGGCAACAGTGAGTTGGTCAAGAAGCAAGAACCTAGGCAGCTGCCTGTGCTTGGCAAGGAGCAGCTGCTGGATTCTTGCAATTGCCTTCAGTGCGCACAGAAGCCCGCTGCTCTGCTGCTTGCTTTTTCGCCTTCAGTCAATTACACACTGCTGAAGCTGAGGCAGGCTGTTCAGCTTTGCTGCTTTTCAGCATCTCAGCTGCCCTTCTGCTCTGTGACAGCTCTCCAGGTTTCTTGCCTTCGCCAGGCTGCAACGTGCCCGCTAGTACCAAGAACTGGGCAGGAGTGGGCAGAGAGCACGGCCATCTGCCAGAAGGTTGCAGCTTGCCCAGGAAAATGAAGTGTCCTTGGAATGTGCAGCAAATCTTATTTCCTGGCAAGGTCGGGCTAAGTGAGCAGTGCTGGTACACTTTCTCCTTGAGAACTGGAGCGGAAAAGCTTTTGGCTAAGATGTAGGCGACTAGAGAGGCAGAATACGCAGCTCCGGAGCTGGCCGAAAGCAAGTGCCGCTTGCCGGCGTCTTTCGGCAGAAGCGGCTCTTCGGAGCGCACCGCTGCCGCTCCAGTGATCTGAGCGCGAAGTAGCCGCTTCTTGTCCACCGGCAGCCGGAGATCGCGGTAGCTTGCAAGAGGCGAAGAACGAAGCCGCGAAGAAGCCGGCTTGTGTGCGAAGCTCGCAGACTGCTGCAGGACGGTGGCTGCTGCTCTCCTGCCTCTTGAATTCACTTTTGGCATGCCAATGGAAGGTGTTCCAGGACAACTTTCCTGGGTTTTGACATAGTCGTCATGCATCCCACCTTGGAAATTCTTGTTGCTCCCCAGAGGCTGCGAGATGCAGAGAACACGGTGGCAGCTGCTGAAAAGAAGGGCAACTGTGAGTTGGTCAAGAAGCAAGAACCTAGGCAGCTGCCTGTGCTTGGCAAGGAGCAGCTGCTGGATTCTTGCAATTGCCTTCAGTGCGCACAGAAGCCCGCTGCTCTGCTGCTTGCTTTTTTCGCCTTCAGTCAATTACACACTGCTGAAGCTGAGGCAGGCTGTTCAGCTTTGCTGCTTTTCAGCATCTCAGCTGCCCTTCTGCTCTGTGACAGCTCTCCAGGTTTCTTGCCTTCGCCAGGCTGCAACGTGCCCGCTAGTACCAGGAAAATGCAGTGTCCTTGGAATGTGCAGCAAATCTTATTTCCTGGCAAGGTCGGGCTAAGTGAGCAGTGCTGGTACACTTTCTCCTTGACAACTGGAGCGGAAAAGCTTTTGGCTAAGATGTAGGCGACTAGAGAGGCAGAATACGCAGCTCCGGAGCTGGCCGAAAGCAAGTGCCGCTTGCCGCGTCTTTCGGCAGAAGCGGCTCTTCGGAGCGCACCGCTGCCGCTCCAGTGATCTGTGCGCGAAGTAGCCGCTTCTTGTCCACCGGCAGCCGGAGATCGCGGTAGCTTGCAAGAGGCGAAGAACGAAGCCTCGAAGAAGCCGGCTTGTGTGCGAAGCTCGCAGACTGCTGCAGGACGGTGGCTGCTGCTCTCCTGCCTCTTGAAATCACTTTTGGCATGCCAATGAAAGCTGTTCCAGGACAACTTTCCTGGGTTTTGACATAGTCGGCATGCATCCCACCTTGGAAATTCTTGTTGCTCCCCAGAGGCTGCGAAATGCAGAGAACACGGTGGTAGCTGCTGAAAAGAAGGGCAACTGTGAGTTGGTCAAGAAGCAAGAACCTAGGCAGCTGCCTGTGCTTGGCAAGGAGCAGCTACTGGATTCTTGCAATTGCCTTCAGTGCGCACAGAAGCCCGCTGCTCTGCTGCGTGCTTTTTCGCCTTCAGTCAATTACACACTGCTGAAGCTGAGGCAGGCTGTTCAGCTTTGCTGCTTTCAGCATCTCAGCTGCCCTTCTGCTCTGTGACAGCTCTCCAGGTTTCTTGCCTTCGCCAGGCTGCAACGTGCCGCTAGTACCAGGAAAATGCAGTGTCCTTGGAATGTGCAGCAATCTTATTTCCTGGCAAGGTCGGGCTAAGTGAGCAGTGCGGGTACACTTTCTCCTTGACAACTGGAGCGGAAAAGCTTTTGGCTAAGATGTAGGCGACTAGAGAGGCAGAATACGCAGCTCCGGAGCTGGCCGAAAGCAAGTGCCGCTTGCCGGCGTCTTTCGGCAGAAGCGGCTCTTCGGAGCGCACCGCTGCCGCTCCAGTCATCTGTGCGCGAAGTAGCCGCTTCTTGTCCTCCGGCAGCCGGAGATCGCGGTAGCTTGCAAGAGGCGAAGAACGAAGCCGCGAAGAAGCCGGCTTGTGTGCGAAGCTCGCAGACTGCTGCAGGACGGTGGCTGCTGCTCTCCTGCCTCTTGAATTCACTTTTGGCATGCCAATGGAAGGTGTTCCAGGACAACTTTCCTGGGTTTTGACATAGTCGTCATGCATCCCACCTTGGAAATTCTTGTTGCTCCCCAGAGGCTGCGAGATGCAGAGAACACGGTGGCAGCTGCTGAAAAGAAGGGCAACTGTGAGTTGGTCAAGAAGCAAGAACCTAGGCAGCTGCCTGTGCTTGGCAAGGAACAGCTGCTGGATTCTTGCAATTGCCTACAGTGCGCACAGAAGCCCGCTGCTCTGCTGCTTGGTTTTTCGCCTTCAGTCAATTACACACTGCTGAAGCTGAGGCAGACTGTTCAGCTTTGCTGCTTTTCAGCATCTCAGCTGCCCTTCTGCTCTGTGACAGCTCTCCAGGTTTCTTGCCTTCGCCAGGCTGCAACGTGCCCGCTAGTACCAAGAACTGGGCAGGAGTGAGCAGAGAGCACGGCCATCTGCCAGCAGGTTGCAGCTCGCCCAGGAAAATGCAGTGTCCTTGGAATGTGCAGCAAATCTTATTTCCTGGCAAGGTCGGGCTAAGTGAGCAGTGCTGGTACACTTTCTCCTTGAGAACTGGAGCGGAAAGCTTTTGGCTAAGATGTAGGCGACTAGAGAGGCAGAATACGCAGCTCCGGAGCTGGCCGAAAGCAAGTGCCGCTTGCCGGCGTCTTTCGGCAGAAGCGGCTCTTCGGAGCGCACCGCTGCCGCTCCAGTGATCTGTGCGCGAAGTAGCCGCTTCTTGTCCTCCGGCAGCCGGAGATCGCGGTAGCTTGCCAGAGGCGAAGAACGAAGCCGCGAAGAAGCCGGCTTGTGTGCGAAGCTCGCAGACAGCTGCAGGACGGTGGCTGCTGCTCTCCTGCCTCTTGAATTCACTTTTGGCATGCCAATGGAAAGTGTTCCAGGACAACTTTCCTGCGTTTTGACATAGTCGTCATGCATCCCACCTTGGAAATTCTTGTTGCTCCCCAGAGGCTGCGAGATGCAGAGAACACGGTGGCAGCTGCTGAAAAGAAGGGCAACTGTGAGTTGGTCAAGAAGCAAGAACCTAGGCAGCTGCCTGTGCTTGGCAAGGAGCAGCTGCTGGATTCTTGCAATTGCCTTCAGTGCGCACAGAAGCCCGCTGCTCTGCTGCTTGCTTTTTCGCCTTCAGTCAATTACACACTGCTGAAGCTGAGGCAGGCTGTTCAGCTTTGCTGCTTTTCAGCAGCTCAGCTGCCCTTATGCTCTGGGACAGCTCTCCAGGTTTCTTGCCTTCGCCAGGCTGCAATGTGCCCGCTAGTACCAAGAACTGGGCAGGAGTGGGCAGAGAGCACGGCCATCTGCCAGAAGGTTGCAGCTTGCCCAGGAAAATGAAGTGTCCTTGGAATGTGCAGCAAATCTTATTTCCTGGCAAGGTCGGGCTAAGTGAGCAGTGCTGGTACACTTTCTCCTTGACAACTGGAGCGGAAAAGCTTTGGCTAAGATGTAGGCGACTAGAGAGGCAGAATACGCAGCTCCGGAGCTGGCCGAAAGCAAGTGCCGCTTGCCGGCGTCTTTCGGCAGAAGCGGCTCTTCGGAGCGCACCGCTGCCGCTCCAGTGATCTGAGCGCGAAGTAGCCGCTTCTTGTCCACCGGCAGCCGGAGATCGCGGTAGCTTGCAAGAGGCGAAGAACGAAGCCGCGAAGAAGCCGGCTTGTGTGCGAAGCTCGCAGACTGCTGCAGGACGGTGGCTGCTGCTCTCCTGCCTCTTGAATTCACTTTTGGCATGCCAATGGAAAGTGTTCCAGGACAACTTTCCTGGGTTTTGACATAGTCGTCATGCATCCACCTTGGAAATTCTTGTTGCTCCCCAGAGGCTGCGAGATGCAGAGAACACGGTGGCAGCTGCTGAAAAGAAGGGCAACTGTGAGTTGGTCAAGAAGCAAGAACCTAGGCAGCTGCCTGTGCTTGGCAAGGAGCAGCTGCTGGATTCTTGCAATTGCCTTCAGTGCGCACAGAAGCCCGCTGCTCTGCTGCTTGGTTTTTCGCCTTCAGTCAATTACACACTGCTGAAGCTGAGGCAGGCTGTTCAGCTTTGCTGCTTTTCAGCATCTCAGCTGCCCTTCTGCTCTGTGACAGCTCTCCAGGTTTCTTGCCTTCGCCAGGCTGCAACGTGCCCGCTAGTACCAGGAAAATGCAGTGTCCTTGGAATGTGCAGCAAATCTTATTTCCTGGCAAGGTCGGGCTAAGTGAGCAGTGCTGGTACACCTTCTCCTTGAGAACTGGAGCGGAAAAGCTTTTGGCTAAGATGTAGGCGACTAGAGAGGCAGAATACGCAGCTCCGGAGCTGGCCGAAAGCAAGTGCCGCTTGCCGGCGTCTTTCGGCAGAAGCGGCTCTTCGGAGCGCACCGCTGCCGCTCCACTCATCTGTGCGCGAAGTAGCCGCTTCTTGTCCTCCGGCAGCCGGAGATCGCGGTAGCTTGCAAGAGGCGAAGAACGAAGCCGCGAAGAAGCCGGCTTGTGTGCGAAGCTCGCAGACTGCTGCAGGACGGTGGCTGCTGCTCTCCTGCCTCTTGAATTCACTTTTGGCATGCCAATGGAAGGTGTTCCAGGACAACTTTCCTGGGTTTTGACATAGTCGTCATGCATCCCACCTTGGAAATTCTTGTTGCTCCCCAGAGGCTGCGAGATGCAGAGAACACGGTGGCAGCTGCTGAAAAGAAGGGCAACAGTGAGTTGGTCAAGAAGCAAGAACCTAGGCAGCTGCCTGTGCTTGGCAAGGAGCAGCTGCTGGATTCTTGCAATTGCCTTCAGTGCGCACAGAAGCCCGCTGCTCTGCTGCTTGCTTTTTCGCCTTCAGTCAATTACACACTGCTGAAGCTGAGGCAGGCTGTTCAGCTTTGCTGCTTTTCAGCATCTCAGCTGCCCTTCTGCTCTGTGACAGCTCTCCAGGTTTCTTGCCTTCGCCAGGCTGCAACGTGCCCGCTAGTACCAAGAACTGGGCAGGAGTGGGCAGAGAGCACGGCCATCTGCCAGAAGGTTGCAGCTTGCCCAGGAAAATGAAGTGTCCTTGGAATGTGCAGCAAATCTTATTTCCTGGCAAGGTCGGGCTAAGTGAGCAGTGCTGGTACACTTTCTCCTTGACAACTGGAGCGGAAAAGCTTTTGGCTAAGATGTAGGCGACTAGAGAGGCAGAATACGCAGCTCCGGAGCTGGCCGAAAGCAAGTGCCGCTTGCCGGCGTCTTTCGGCAGAAGCGGCTCTTCGGAGCGCACCGCTGCCGCTCCAGTGATCTGTGCGCGAAGTAGCCGCTTCTTGTCCACCGGCAGCCGGAGATCGCGGTAGCTTGCAAGAGGCGAAGAACGAAGCCGCGAAGAAGCCGGCTTGTGTGCGAAGCTCGCAGACTGCTGCAGGACGGTGGCTGCTGCTCTCCTGCCTCTTGAATTCACTTTTGGCATGCCAATGGAAGGTGTTCCAGGACAACTTTCCTGGGTTTTGACATAGTCGTCATGCATCCCACCTTGGAAATTCTTGTTGCTCCCCAGAGGCTGCGAGATGCAGAGAACACGGTGGCAGCTGCTGAAAAGAAGGGCAACTGTGAGTTGGTCAAGAAGCAAGAACCTAGGCAGCTGCCTGTGCTTGGCAAGGAGCAGCTGCTGGATTCTTGCAATTGCCTTCAGTGCGCACAGAAGCCCGCTGCTCTGCTGCTTGCTTTTTCGCCTTCAGTCAATTACACACTGCTGAAGCTGAGGCAGGCTGTTCAGCTTTGCTGCTTTTCAGCATCTCAGCTGCCCTTCTGCTCTGTGACAGCTCTCCAGGTTTCTTGCCTTCGCCAGGCTGCAACGTGCCCGCTAGTACCAGGAAAATGCAGTGTCCTTGGAATGTGCAGCAAATCTTATTTCCTGGCAAGGTCGGGCTAAGTGAGCAGTGCTGGTACACTTTCTCCTTGACAACTGGAGCGGAAAAGCTTTTGGCTAAGATGTAGGCGACTAGAGAGGCAGAATACGCAGCTCCGGAGCTGGCCGAAAGCAAGTGCCGCTTGCCGGCGTCTTTCGGCAGAAGCGGCTCTTCGGAGCGCACCGCTGCCGCTCCAGTCATCTGTGCGCGAAGTAGCCGCTTCTTGTCCACCGGCAGCCGGAGATCGCGGTAGCTTGCAAGAGGCGAAGAACGAAGCCGCGAAGAAGCCGGCTTGTGTGCGAAGCTCGCAGACTGCTGCAGGACGGTGGCTGCTGCTCTCCTGCCTCTTGAAATCACTTTTGGCATGCCAATGAAAGCTGTTCCAGGACAACTTTCCTGGGTTTTGACATAGTCGTCATGCATCCCACCTTGGAAATTCTTGTTGCTCCCCAGAGGCTGCGAGATGCAGAGAACACGGTGGCAGCTGCTGAAAAGAAGGGCAACTGTGAGTTGGTCAAGAAGCAAGAACCTAGGCAGCTGCCTGTGCTTGGCAAGGAGCAGCTACTGGATTCTTGCAATTGCCTTCAGTGCGCACAGAAGCCCGCTGCTCTGCTGCTTGCTTTTTCGCCTTCAGTCAATTACACACTGCTGAAGCTGAGGCAGGCTGTTCAGCTTTGCTGCTTTTCAGCATCTCAGCTGCCCTTCTGCTCTGTGACAGCTCTCCAGGTTTCTTGCCTTCGCCAGGCTGCAACGTGCCCGCTAGTACCAGGAAAATGCAGTGTCCTTGGAATGTGCAGCAAATCTTATTTCCTGGCAAGGTCGGGGTAAGTGAGCAGTGCGGGTACACTTTCTCCTTGACAACTGGAGCGGAAAAGCTTTTGGCTAAGATGTAGGCGACTAGAGAGGCAGAATACGCAGCTCCGGAGCTGGCCGAAAGCAAGTGCCGCTTGCCGGCGTCTTTCGGCAGAAGCGGCTCTTCGGAGCGCACCGCTGCCGCTCCACTCATCTGTGCGCGAAGTAGCCGCTTCTTGTCCTCCGGCAGCCGGAGATCGCGGTAGCTTGCAAGAGGCGAAGAACGAAGCCGCGAAGAAGCCGGCTTGTGTGCGAAGCTCGCAGACTGCTGCAGGACGGTGGCTGCTGCTCTCCTGCCTCTTGAATTCACTTTTGGCATGCCAATGGAAGGTGTTCCAGGACAACTTTCCTGGGTTTTGACATAGTCGTCATGCATCCCACCTTGGAAATTCTTGTTGCTCCCCAGAGGCTGCGAGATGCAGAGAACACGGTGGCAGCTGCTGAAAAGAAGGGCAACTGTGAGTTGGTCAAGAAGCAAGAACCTAGGCAGCTGCCTGTGCTTGGCAAGGAACAGCTGCTGGATTCTTGCAATTGCCTACAGTGCGCACAGAAGCCCGCTGCTCTGCTGCTTGGTTTTTCGCCTTCAGTCAATTACACACTGCTGAAGCTGAGGCAGACTGTTCAGCTTTGCTGCTTTTCAGCATCTCAGCTGCCCTTCTGCTCTGTGACAGCTCTCCAGGTTTCTTGCCTTCGCCAGGCTGCAACGTGCCCGCTAGTACCAGAACTGGGCAGGAGTGGGCAGAGAGCACGGCCATCTGCCAGCAGGTTGCAGCTTGCCCAGGAAAATGCAGTGTCCTTGGAATGTGCAGCAAATCTTATTTCCTGGCAAGGTCGGGCTAAGTGAGCAGTGCTGGTACACTTTCTCCTTGACAACTGGAGCGGAAAAGCTTTTGGCTAAGATGTAGGCGACTAGAGAGGCAGAATACGCAGCTCCGGAGCTGGCCGAAAGCAAGTGCCGCTTGCCGGCGTCTTTCGGCAGAAGCGGCTCTTCGGAGCGCACCGCTGCCGCTCCAGTGATCTGTGCGCGAAGTAGCCGCTTCTTGTCCTCCGGCAGCCGGAGATCGCGGTAGCTTGCCAGAGGCGAAGAACGAAGCCGCGAAGAAGCCGGCTTGTGTGCGAAGCTCGCAGACTGCTGCAGGACGGTGGCTGCTGCTCTCCTGCCTCTTGAATTCACTCTTGGCATGCCAATGGAAAGTGTTCCAGGACAACTTTCCTGGGTTTTGACATAGTCGTCATGCATCCCACCTTGGAAATTCTTGTTGCTCCCCAGAGGCTGCGAGATGCAGAGAACACGGTGGCAGCTGCTGAAAAGAAGGGCAACTGTGAGTTGGTCAAGAAGCAAGAACCTAGGCAGCTGCCTGTGCTTGGCAAGGAGCAGCTGCTGGATTCTTGCAATTGCCTTCAGTGCGCACAGAAGCCCGCTGCTCTGCTGCTTGCTTTTTCGCCTTCAGTCAATTACACACTGCTGAAGCTGAGGCAGGCTGTTCAGCTTTGCTGCTTTTCAGCATCTCAGCTGCCCTTATGCTCTGGGACAGCTCTCCAGGTTTCTTGCCTTCGCCAGGCTGCAATGTGCCCGCTAGTACCAAGAACTGGGCAGGAGTGGGCAGAGAGCACGGCCATCTGCCAGAAGGTTGCAGCTTGCCCAGGAAAATGCAGTGTCCTTGGAATGTGCAGCAAATCTTATTTCCTGGCAAGGTCAGGCTAAGTGAGCAGTGCTGGTACACTTTCTCCTTGACAACTGGAGCGGAAAAGCTTTTGGCTAAGATGTAGGCGACTAGAGAGGCAGAATACGCAGCTCCGGAGCTGGCCGAAAGCAAGTGCCGCTTGCCGGCGTCTTTCGGCAGAAGCGGCTCTTCGGAGCGCACCGCTGCCGCTCCAGTGATCTGTGCGCGAAGTAGCCGCTTCTTGTCCACCGGCAGCCGGAGATCGCGGTAGCTTGCAAGAGGCGAAGAACGAAGCCGCGAAGAAGCCGGCTTGTGTGCGAAGCTCGCAGACTGCTGCAGGACGGTGGCTGCTGCTCTCCTGCCTCTTGAATTCACTTTTGGCATGCCAATGGAAAGTGTTCCAGGACAACTTTCCTGGGTTTTGACATAGTCGTCATGCATCCCACCTTGGAAATTCTTGTTGCTCCCCAGAGGCTGCGAGATGCAGAGAACACGGTGGCAGCTGCTGAAAAGAAGGGCAACTGTGAGTTGGTCAAGAAGCAAGAACCTAGGCAGCTGCCTGTGCTTGGCAAGGAGCAGCTGCTGGATTCTTGCAATTGCCTTCAGTGCGCACAGAAGCCCGCTGCTCTGCTGCTTGCTTTTTCGCCTTCAGTCAATTACACACTGCTGAAGCTGAGGCAGGCTGTTCAGCTTTGCTGCTTTTCAGCATCTCAGCTGCCCTTCTGCTCTGTGACAGCTCTCCAGGTTTCTTGCCTTCGCCAGGCTGCAACGTGCCCGCTAGTACCAGGAAAATGCAGTGTCCTTGGAATGTGCAGCAAATCTTATTTCCTGGCAAGGTCGGGCTAAGTGAGCAGTGCTGGTACACCTTCTCCTTGAGAACTGGAGCGGAAAAGCTTTTGGCTAAGATGTAGGCGACTAGAGAGGCAGAATACGCAGCTCCGGAGCTGGCCGAAAGCAAGTGCCGCTTGCCGGCGTCTTTCGGCAGAAGCGGCTCTTCGGAGCGCACCGCTGCCGCTCCACTCATCTGTGCGCGAAGTAGCCGCTTCTTGTCCTCCGGCAGCCGGAGATCGCGGTAGCTTGCAAGAGGCGAAGAACGAAGCCGCGAAGAAGCCGGCTTGTGTGCGAAGCTCGCAGACTGCTGCAGGACGGTGGCTGCTGCTCTCCTGCCTCTTGAATTCACTTTTGGCATGCCAATGGAAGGTGTTCCAGGACAACTTTCCTGGGTTTTGACATAGTCGTCATGCATCCCACCTTGGAAATTCTTGTTGCTCCCCAGAGGCTGCGAGATGCAGAGAACACGGTGGCAGCTGCTGAAAAGAAGGGCAACAGTGAGTTGGTCAAGAAGCAAGAACCTAGGCAGCTGCCTGTGCTTGGCAAGGAGCAGCTGCTGGATTCTTGCAATTGCCTTCAGTGCGCACAGAAGCCCGCTGCTCTGCTGCTTGCTTTTTCGCCTTCAGTCAATTACACACTGCTGAAGCTGAGGCAGGCTGTTCAGCTTTGCTGCTTTTCAGCATCTCAGCTGCCCTTCTGCTCTGTGACAGCTCTCCAGGTTTCTTGCCTTCGCCAGGCTGCAACGTGCCCGCTAGTACCAAGAACTGGGCAGGAGTGGGCAGAGAGCACGGCCATCTGCCAGAAGGTTGCAGCTTGCCCAGGAAAATGAAGTGTCCTTGGAATGTGCAGCAAATCTTATTTCCTGGCAAGGTCGGGCTAAGTGAGCAGTGCTGGTACACTTTCTCCTTGAGAACTGGAGCGGAAAAGCTTTTGGCTAAGATGTAGGCGACTAGAGAGGCAGAATACGCAGCTCCGGAGCTGGCCGAAAGCAAGTGCCGCTTGCCGGCGTCTTTCGGCAGAAGCGGCTCTTCGGAGCGCACCGCTGCCGCTCCAGTGATCTGTGCGCGAAGTAGCCGCTTCTTGTCCACCGGCAGCCGGAGATCGCGGTAGCTTGCAAGAGGCGAAGAACGAAGCCGCGAAGAAGCCGGCTTGTGTGCGAAGCTCGCAGACTGCTGCAGGACGGTGGCTGCTGCTCTCCTGCCTCTTGAATTCACTTTTGGCATGCCAATGGAAAGTGTTCCAGGACAACTTTCCTGGGTTTTGACATAGTCGTCATGCATCCCACCTTGGAAATTCTTGTTGCTCCCCAGAGGCTGCGAGATGCAGAGAACACGGTGGCAGCTGCTGAAAGAAGGGCAACTGTGAGTTGGTCAAGAAGCAAGAACCTAGGCAGCTGCCTGTGCTTGGCAAGGAGCAGCTGCTGGATTCTTGCAATTGCCTTCAGTGCGCACAGAAGCCCGCTGCTCTGCTGCTTGCTTTTTCGCCTTCAGTCAATTACACACTGCTGAAGCTGAGGCAGGCTGTTCAGCTTTGCTGCTTTCAGCATCTCAGCTGCCCTTCTGCTCTGTGACAGCTCTCCAGGTTTCTTGCCTTCGCCAGGCTGCAACGTGCCCGCTAGTACCAGGAAAATGCAGTGTCCTTGGAATGTGCAGCAAATCTTATTTCCTGCAAGGTCGGGCTAAGTGAGCAGTGCTGGTACACTTTCTCCTTGAGAACTGGAGCGGAAAAGCTTTTGGCTAAGATGTAGGCGACTAGAGAGGCAGAATACGCAGCTCTGGAGCTGGCCGAAAGCAAGTGCCGCTTGCCGGCGTCTTTCGGCAGAAGCGGCTCTTCGGAGCGCACCGCTGCCGCTCCACTCATCTGTGCGCGAAGTAGCCGCTTCTTGTCCTCCGGCAGCCGGAGATCGCGGTAGCTTGCAAGAGGCGAAGAACGAAGCCGCGAAGAAGCCGGCTTGTGTGCGAAGCTCGCAGACTGCTGCAGGACGGTGGCTGCTGCTCTCCTGCCTCTTGAATTCACTTTTGGCATGCCAATGGAAGGTGTTCCAGGACAACTTTCCTGGGTTTTGACATAGTCGTCATGCATCCCACCTTGGAAATTCTTGTTGCTCCCCAGAGGCTGCGAGATGCAGAGAACACGGTGGCAGCTGCTGAAAAGAAGGGCAACAGTGAGTTGGTCAAGAAGCAAGAACCTAGGCAGCTGCCTGTGCTTGGCAAGGAGCAGCTGCTGGATTCTTGCAATTGCCTTCAGTGCGCACAGAAGCCCGCTGCTCTGCTGCTTGGTTTTTCGCCTTCAGTCAATTACACACTGCTGAAGCTGAGGCAGGCTGTTCAGCTTTGCTGCTTTTCAGCATCTCAGCTGCCCTTCTGCTCTGTGACAGCTCTCCAGGTTTCTTGCCTTCGCCAGGCTGCAACGTGCCCGCTAGTACCAAGAACTGGGCAGGAGTGGGCAGAGAGCACGGCCATCTGCCAGAAGGTTGCCGCTTGCCCAGGAAAATGAAGTGTCCTTGGAATGTGCAGCAAATCTTATTTCCTGGCAAGGTCGGGCTAAGTGAGCAGTGCTGGTACACTTTCTCCTTGACAACTGGAGCGGAAAAGCTTTTGGCTATGATGTAGGCGACTAGAGAGGCAGAATACGCAGCTCCGGAGCTGGCCGAAAGCAAGTGCCGCTTGCCGGCGTCTTTCGGCAGAAGCGGCTCTTCGGAGCGCACCGCTGCCGCTCCAGTGATCTGAGCGCGAAGTAGCCGCTTCTTGTCCACCGGCAGCCGGAGATCGCGGTAGCTTGCAAGAGGCGAAGAACGAAGCCGCGAAGAAGCCGGCTTGTGTGCGAAGCTCGCAGACAGCTGCAGGACGGTGGCTGCTGCTCTCCTGCCTCTTGAATTCACTTTTCGCATGCCAATGGAAAGTGTTCCAGGACAACTTTCCTGGGTTTTGACATAGTCGTCATGCATCCCACCTTGGAAATTCTTGTTGCTCCCCAGAGGCTGCGAGATGCAGAGAACACGGTGGCAGCTGCTGAAAAGAAGGGCAACAGTGAGTTGGTCAAGAAGCAAGAACCTAGGCAGCTGCCTGTGCTTGGCAAGGAGCAGCTGCTGGATTCTTGCAATTGCCTTCAGTGCGCACAGAAGCCCGCTGCTCTGCTGCTTGGTTTTTCGCCTTCAGTCAATTACACACTGCTGAAGCTGAGGCAGGCTGTTCAGCTTTGCTGCTTTTCAGCATCTCAGCTGCCCTTCTGCTCTGTGACAGCTCTCCAGGTTTCTTGCCTTCGCCAGGCTGCAACGTGCCCGCTAGTACCAGGAAAATGCAGTGTCCTTGGAATGTGCAGCAAATCTTATTTCCTGGCAAGGTCGGGCTAAGTGAGCAGTGCTGGTACACTTTCTCCTTGACAACTGGAGCGGAAAAGCTTTTGGCTAAGATGTAGGCGACTAGAGAGGCAGAATACGCAGCTCCGGAGCTGGCCGAAAGCAAGTGCCTCTTGCCGGCGTCTTTCGGCAGAAGCGGCTCTTCGGAGCGCACCGCTGCCGCTCCAGTCATCTGTGCGCGAAGTAGCCGCTTCTTGTCCACCGGCAGCCGGAGATCGCGGTAGCTTGCAAGAGGCGAAGAACGAAGCCGCGAAGAAGCCGGCTTGTGTGCGAAGCTCGCAGACTGCTGCAGGACGGTGGCTGCTGCTCTCCTGCCTCTTGAAATCACTTTTGGCATGCCAATGAAAGGTGTTCCAGGACAACTTTCCTGGTTTTGACATAGTCGTCATGCATCCCACCTTGGAAATTCTTGTTGCTCCCCAGAGGCTGCGAGATGCAGAGAACACGGTGGCAGCTGCTGAAAAGAAGGGCAACTGTGAGTTGGTCAAGAAGCAAGAACCTAGGCAGCTGCCTGTGCTTGGCAAGGAGCAGCTACTGGATTCTTGCAATTGCCTTCAGTGCGCACAGAAGCCCGCTGCTCTGCTGCTTGCTTTTTCGCCTTCAGTCAATTACACACTGCTGAAGCTGAGGCAGGCTGTTCAGCTTTGCTGCTTTTCAGCATCTCAGCTGCCCTTCTGCTCTGTGACAGCTCTCCAGGTTTCTTGCCTTCGCCAGGCTGCAACGTGCCCGCTAGTACCAGGAAAATGCAGTGTCCTTGGAATGTGCAGCAAATCTTATTTCCTGGCAAGGTCGGGCTAAGTGAGCAGTGCTGGTACACTTTCTCCTTGAGAACTGGAGCGGAAAAAGCTTTTGGCTAAGATGTAGGCAACTAGAGAGGCAGAATACGCAGCTGCGGAGCTGGCCGAAAGCAAGTGCCGCTTGCCGGCGTCTTTCGGCAGAAGCGGCTCTTCGGAGCGCACCGCTGCCGCTCCAGTGATCTGTGCGCGAAGTAGCCGCTTCTTGTCCTCCGGCAGCCGGAGATCGCGGTATCTTGCAAGAGGCGAAGAACGAAGCCGCGAAGAAGCCGGCTTGTGTGCGAAGCTCGCAGACTGCTGCAGGACGGTGGCTGCTGCTCTCCTGCCTCTTGAAATCACTTTTGGCATGCCAATGGAAGGTGTTCCAGGACAACTTTCCTGGGTTTTGACATAGTCGTCATGCATCCCACCTTGGAAATTCTTGTTGCTCCCCAGAGGCTGCGAGATGCAGAGAACACGGTGGCAGCTGCTGAAAAGAAGGGCAACTGTGAGTTGGTCAAGAAGCAAGAACCTAGGCAGCTGCCTGTGCTTGGCAAGGAGCAGCTGCTGGATTCTTGCAATTGCCTTCAGTGCGCACAGAAGCCCGCGGCTCTGCTGCTTGGTTTTTCGCCTTCAGTCAATTACACACTGCTGAAGCTGAGGCAGGCTGTTCAGCTTTGCTGCTTTTCAGCATCTCAGCTGCCCTTCTGCTCTGTGACAGCTCTCCAGGTTTCTTGCCTTCGCCAGGCTGCAACGTGCCCGCTAATACCAGGAAAATGCAGTGTCCTTGGAATGTGCAGCAAATCTTATTTCCTGGCAAGGTCGGGCTAAGTGAGCAGTGCGGGTACACTTTCTCCTTGACAACTGGAGCGGAAAAGCTTTTGGCTAAGATGTAGGCGACTAGAGAGGCAGAATACGCAGCTCCGGAGCTGGCCGAAAGCAAGTGCCGCTTGCCGGCGTCTTTCGGCAGAAGCGGCTCTTCGGAGCGCACCGCTGCCGCTCCACTCATCTGTGCGCGAAGTAGCCGCTTCTTGTCCTCCGGCAGCCGGAGATCGCGGTAGCTTGCAAGAGGCGAAGAACGAAGCCGCGAAGAAGCCGGCTTGTGTGCGAAGCTCGCAGACAGCTGCAGGACGGTGGCTGCTGCTCTCCTGCCTCTTGAATTCACTTTTGGCATGCCAATGGAAGGTGTTCCAGGACAACTTTCCTGGGTTTTGACATAGTCGTCATGCATCCCACCTTGGAAATTCTTGTTGCTCCCCAGAGGCTGCGAGATGCAGAGAACACGGTGGCAGCTGCTGAAAAGAAGGGCAACTGTGAGTTGGTCAAGAAGCAAGAACCTAGGCAGCTGCCTGTGCTTGGCAAGGAACAGCTGCTGGATTCTTGCAATTGCCTTCAGTGCGCACAGAAGCCCGCTGCTCTGCTGCTTGGTTTTCGCCTTCAGTCAATTACACACTGCTGAAGCTGAGGCAGACTGTTCAGCTTTGCTGCTTTTCAGCATCTCAGCTGCCCTTCTGCTCTGTGACAGCTCTCCAGGTTTCTTGCCTTCGCCAGGCTGCAACGTGCCCGCTAATACCAAGAACTGGGCAGGAGTGAGCAGAGAGCACGGCCATCTGCCAGCAGGTTGCAGCTTGCCCAGGAAAATGCAGTGTCCTTGGAATGTGCAGCAAATCTTATTTCCTGGCAAGGTCGGGCTAAGTGAGCAGTGCTGGTACACTTTCTCCTTGACAACTGAGCGGAAAAGCTTTTGGCTAAGATGTAGGCGACTAGAGAGGCAGAATACGCAGCTCCGGAGCTGGCCGAAAGCAAGTGCCGCTTGCCGGCGTCTTTCGGCAGAAGCGTCTCTTCGGAGCGCACCGCTGCCGCTCCAGTGATCTGTGCGCGAAGTAGCCGCTTCTTGTCCTCCGGCAGCCGGAGATCGCGGTAGCTTGCAAGAGGCGAAGAACGAAGCCGCGAAGAAGCCGGCTTGTGTGCGAAGCTCGCAGACTGCTGCAGGACGGTGGCTGCTGCTCTCCTGCCTTTTGAATTCACTCTTGGCATGCCAATGGAAAGTGTTCCAGGACAACTTTCCTGGGTTTTGACATAGTCGTCATGCATCCCACCTTGGAAATTCTTGTTGCTCCCCAGAGGCTGCGAGATGCAGAGAACACGGTGGCAGCTGCTGAAAAGAAGGGCAACTGTGAGTTGGTCAAGAAGCAAGAACCTAGGCAGCTGCCTGTGCTTGGCAAGGAGCAGCTGCTGGATTCTTGCAATTGCCTTCAGTGCGCACAGAAGCCCGCTGCTCTGCTGCTTGCTTTTTCGCCTTCAGTCAATTACACCTGCTGAAGCTGAGGCAGGCTGTTCAGCTTTGCTGCTTTTCAGCAGCTCAGCTGCCCTTATGCTCTGGGACAGCTCTCCAGGTTTCTTGCCTTCGCCAGGCTGCAACGTGCCCGCTAGTACCAAGAACTGGGCAGGAGTGGGCAGAGAGCACGGCCATCTGCCAGGAGGTTGCAGCTTGCCCAGGAAAATGAAGTGTCCTTGGAATGTGCAGCAAATCTTATTTCCTGGCAAGGTCGGGCTAAGTGAGCAGTGCTGGTACACTTTCTCCTTGACAACTGGAGCGGAAAAGCTTTTGGCTAAGATGTAGGCGACTAGAGAGGCAGAATACGCAGCTCCGGAGCTGGCCGAAAGCAAGTGCCGCTTGCCGGCGTCTTTCGGCAGAAGCGGCTCTTCGGAGCGCACCGCTGCCGCTACAGTGATCTGTGCGCGAAGTAGCCGCTTCTTGTCCACCGGCAGCCGGAGATCGCGGTAGCTTGCAAGAGGCGAAGAACGAAGCCGCGAAGAAGCCGGCTTGTGTGCGAAGCTCGCAGACTGCTGCAGGACGGTGGCTGCTGCTCTCCTGCCTCTTGAATTCACTTTTGGCATGCCAATGGAAAGTGTTCCAGGACAACTTTCCTGGGTTTTGACATAGTCGTCATGCATCCCACCTTGGAAATTCTTGTTGCTCCCCAGAGGCTGCGAGATGCAGAGAACACGGTGGCAGCTGCTGAAAAGAAGGGCAACTGTGAGTTGGTCAAGAAGCAAGAACCTAGGCAGCTGCCTGTGCTTGGCAAGGAGCAGCTGCTGGATTCTTGCAATTGCCTTCAGTGCGCACAGAAGCCCGCTGCTCTGCTGCTTGCTTTTTCGCCTTCAGTCAATTACACACTGCTGAAGCTGAGGCAGGCTGTTCAGCTTTGCTGCTTTTCAGCATCTCAGCTGCCCTTCTGCTCTGTGACAGCTCTCCAGGTTTCTTGCCTTCGCCAGGCTGCAACGTGCCCGCTAGTACCAGGAAAATGCAGTGTCCTTGGAATGTGCAGCAAATCTTATTTCCTGGCAAGGTCGGGCTAAGTGAGCAGTGCTGGTACACTTTCTCCTTGAGAACTGGAGCGGAAAAGCTTTTGGCTAAGATGTAGGCGACTAGAGAGGCAGAATACGCAGCTCCGGAGCTGGCCGAAAGCAAGTGCCGCTTGCCGGCGTCTTTCGGCAGAAGCGGCTCTTCGGAGCGCACCGCTGCCGCTCCAGTCATCTGTGCGCGAAGTAGCCGCTTCTTGTCCTCCGGCAGCCGGAGATCGCGGTAGCTTGCAAGAGGCGAAGAACGAAGCCGCGAAGAAGCCGGCTTGTGTGCGAAGCTCGCAGACTGCTGCAGGACGGTGGCTGCTGCTCTCCTGCCTCTTGAATTCACTTTTGGCATGCCAATGGAAGGTGTTCCAGGACAACTTTCCTGGGTTTTGACATAGTCGTCATGCATCCCACCTTGGAAATTCTTGTTGCTCCCCAGAGGCTGCGAGATGCAGAGAACACGGTGGCAGCTGCTGAAAAGAAGGGCAACTGTGAGTTGGTCAAGAAGCAAGAACCTAGGCAGCTGCCTGTGCTTGGCAAGGAGCAGCTGCTGGATTCTTGCAATTGCCTTCAGTGCGCACAGAAGCCCGCTGCTCTGCTGCTTGGTTTTTCGCCTTCAGTCAATTACACACTGCTGAAGCTGAGGCAGGCTGTTCAGCTTTGCTGCTTTTCAGCATCTCAGCTGCCCTTCTGCTCTGTGACAGCTCTCCAGGTTTCTTGCCTTCGCCAGGCTGCAACGTGCCCGCTGTACCAAGCTGGGCAGGAGCAGAGAGCACGGCCATGCCAGCAGGTAGCTTGCCCAGGAAATGCAGTGTCCTTGGAATGTGCAGCAAATCTTATTTCCTGGCAAGGTCGGGCTAAGTGAGCAGTGCTGGTACACTTTCTCCTTGAGAACTGGAGCGGAAAAGCTTTTGGCTAAGATGTAGGCGACTAGAGAGGCAGAATACGCAGCTCCGGAGCTGGCCGAAAGCAAGTGCCGCTTGCCGGCGTCTTTCGGCAGAAGCGGCTCTTCGGAGCGCACCGCTGCCGCTCCAGTGATCTGTGCGCGAAGTAGCCGCTTCTTGTCCTCCGGCAGCCGGAGATCGCGGTAGCTTGCAAGAGGCGAAGAACGAAGCCGCGAAGAAGCCGGCTTGTGTGCGAAGCTCGCAGACTGCTGCAGGACGGTGGCTGCTGCTCTCCTGCCTCTTGAATTCACTTTTGGCATGCCAATGGAAAGTGTTCCAGGACAACTTTCCTGGGTTTTGACATAGTCGTCATGCATCCCACCTTGGAAATTCTTGTTGCTCCCCAGAGGCTGCGAGATGCAGAGAACACGGTGGCAGCTGCTGAAAAGAAGGGCAACTGTGAGTTGGTCAAGAAGCAAGAACCTAGGCAGCTGCCTGTGCTTGGCAAGGAGCAGCTGCTGGATTCTTGCAATTGCCTTCAGTGCGCACAGAAGCCCGCTGCTCTGCTGCTTGCTTTTTCGCCTTCAGTCAATTACACACTGCTGAAGCTGAGGCAGGCTGTTCAGCTTTGCTGCTTTTCAGCATCTCAGCTGCCCTTCTGCTCTGTGACAGCTCTCCAGGTTTCTTGCCTTCGCCAGGCTGCAACGTGCCCGCTAGTACCAAGAACTGGGCAGGAGTGCAGCACGGCCATGCCAGAAGGTGCACTTGCAGGAAAATGCAGTGTCCTTGGAATGTGCAGCAAATCTTATTTCCTGGCAAGGTCGGGCTAAGTGAGCAGTGCTGGTACACTTTCTCCTTGACAACTGGAGCGGAAAAGCTTTTGGCTAAGATGTAGGCGACTAGAGAGGCAGAATACGCAGCTCCGGAGCTGGCCGAAAGCAAGTGCCGCTTGCCGGCGTCTTTCGGCAGAAGCGGCTCTTCGGAGCGCACCGCTGCCGCTCCAGTGATCTGTGCGCGAAGTAGCCGCTTCTTGTCCACCGGCAGCCGGAGATCGCGGTAGCTTGCAAGAGGCGAAGAACGAAGCCGCGAAGAAGCCGGCTTGTGTGCGAAGCTCGCAGACTGCTGCAGGACGGTGGCTGCTGCTCTCCTGCCTCTTGAATTCACTTTTGGCATGCCAATGGAAAGTGTTCCAGGACAACTTTCCTGGGTTTTGACATAGTCGTCATGCATCCCACCTTGGAAATTCTTGTTGCTCCCCAGAGGCTGCGAGATGCAGAGAACACGGTGGCAGCTGCTGAAAAGAAGGGCAACTGTGAGTTGGTCAAGAAGCAAGAACCTAGGCAGCTGCCTGTGCTTGGCAAGGAGCAGCTGCTGGATTCTTGCAATTGCCTTCAGTGCGCACAGAAGCCCGCTGCTCTGCTGCTTGCTTTTTCGCCTTCAGTCAATTACACACTGCTGAAGCTGAGGCAGGCTGTTCAGCTTTGCTGCTTTTCAGCATCTCAGCTGCCCTTCTGCTCTGTGACAGCTCTCCAGGTTTCTTGCCTTCGCCAGGCTGCAACGTGCCCGCTAGTACCAGGAAAATGCAGTGTCCTTGGAATGTGCAGCAAATCTTATTTCCTGGCAAGGTCGGGCTAAGTGAGCAGTGCTGGTACACTTTCTCCTTGACAACTGGAGCGGAAAAGCTTTTGGCTAAGATGTAGGCGACTAGAGAGGCAGAATACGCAGCTCCGGAGCTGGCCGAAAGCAAGTGCCGCTTGCCGGCGTCTTTCGGCAGAAGCGGCTCTTCGGAGCGCACCGCTGCCGCTCCAGTCATCTGTGCGCGAAGTAGCCGCTTCTTGTCCTCCGGCAGCCGGAGATCGCGGTAGCTTGCAAGAGGCGAAGAACGAAGCCGCGAAGAAGCCGGCTTGTGTGCGAAGCTCGCAGACTGCTGCAGGACGGTGGCTGCTGCTCTCCTGCCTCTTGAATTCACTTTTGGCATGCCAATGGAAGGTGTTCCAGGACAACTTTCCTGGGTTTTGACATAGTCGTCATGCATCCCACCTTGGAAATTCTTGTTGCTCCCCAGAGGCTGCGAGATGCAGAGAACACGGTGGCAGCTGCTGAAAAGAAGGGCAACTGTGAGTTGGTCAAGAAGCAAGAACCTAGGCAGCTGCCTGTGCTTGGCAAGGAGCAGCTGCTGGATTCTTGCAATTGCCTTCAGTGCGCACAGAAGCCCGCTGCTCTGCTGCTTGCTTTTTCGCCTTCAGTCAATTACACACTGCTGAAGCTGAGGCAGGCTGTTCAGCTTTGCTGCTTTTCAGCATCTCAGCTGCCCTTCTGCTCTGTGACAGCTCTCCAGGTTTCTTGCCTTCGCCAGGCTGCAACGTGCCCGCTAGTACCAAGAACTGGGCAGGAGTGGCAGAGAGCACGGCCATCTGCCAGCAGGTTGCAGCTTGCCCAGGAAAATGCAGTGTCCTTGGAATGTGCAGCAAATCTTATTTCCTGGCAAGGTCGGGCTAAGTGAGCAGTGCTGGTACACTTTCTCCTTGAGAACTGGAGCGGAAAAGCTTTTGGCTAAGATGTAGGCGACTAGAGAGGCAGAATACGCAGCTCCGGAGCTGGCCGAAAGCAAGTGCCGCTTGCCGGCGTCTTTCGGCAGAAGCGGCTCTTCGGAGCGCACCGCTGCCGCTCCAGTGATCTGTGCGCGAAGTAGCCGCTTCTTGTCCTCCGGCAGCCGGAGATCGCGGTAGCTTGCAAGAGGCGAAGAACGAAGCCGCGAAGAAGCCGGCTTGTGTGCGAAGCTCGCAGACTGCTGCAGGACGGTGGCTGCTGCTCTCCTGCCTCTTGAATTCACTTTTGGCATGCCAATGGAAAGTGTTCCAGGACAACTTTCCTGGGTTTTGACATAGTCGTCATGCATCCCACCTTGGAAATTCTTGTTGCTCCCCAGAGGCTGCGAGATGCAGAGAACACGGTGGCAGCTGCTGAAAAGAAGGGCAACTGTGAGTTGGTCAAGAAGCAAGAACCTAGGCAGCTGCCTGTGCTTGGCAAGGAGCAGCTGCTGGATTCTTGCAATTGCCTTCAGTGCGCACAGAAGCCCGCTGCTCTGCTGCTTGCTTTTTCGCCTTCAGTCAATTACACACTGCTGAAGCTGAGGCAGGCTGTTCAGCTTTGCTGCTTTTCAGCATCTCAGCTGCCCTTCTGCTCTGTGACAGCTCTCCAGGTTTCTTGCCTTCGCCAGGCTGCAACGTGCCCGCTAGTACCAGGAAAATGCAGTGTCCTTGGAATGTGCAGCAAATCTTATTTCCTGGCAAGGTCGGGCTAAGTGAGCAGTGCTGGTACACTTTCTCCTTGAGAACTGGAGCGGAAAAGCTTTTGGCTAAGATGTAGGCGACTAGAGAGGCAGAATACGCAGCTCCGGAGCTGGCCGAAAGCAAGTGCCGCTTGCCGGCGTCTTTCGGCAGAAGCGGCTCTTTCGGAGCGCACCGCTGCCGCTCCAGTCATCTGTGCGCGAAGTAGCCGCTTCTTGTCCTCCGGCAGCCGGAGATCGCGGTAGCTTGCAAGAGGCGAAGAACGAAGCCGCGAAGAAGCCGGCTTGTGTGCGAAGCTCGCAGACTGCTGCAGGACGGTGGCTGCTGCTCTCCTGCCTCTTGAATTCACTTTTGGCATGCCAATGGAAGGTGTTCCAGGACAACTTTCCTGGGTTTTGACATAGTCGTCATGCATCCCACCTTGGAAATTCTTGTTGCTCCCCAGAGGCTGCGAGATGCAGAGAACACGGTGGCAGCTGCTGAAAAGAAGGGCAACTGTGAGTTGGTCAAGAAGCAAGAACCTAGGCAGCTGCCTGTGCTTGGCAAGGAGCAGCTGCTGGATTCTTGCAATTGCCTTCAGTGCGCACAGAAGCCCGCTGCTCTGCTGCTTGGTTTTTCGCCTTCAGTCAATTACACACTGCTGAAGCTGAGGCAGGCTGTTCAGCTTTGCTGCTTTTCAGCATCTCAGCTGCCCTTCTGCTCTGTGACAGCTCTCCAGGTTTCTTGCCTTCGCCAGGCTGCAACGTGCCCGCTAGTACCAAGCTGGGCAGGAGTGCAAGAGCACGTCTGCCAGTCAGCTTGCCAGGAAAATGCAGTGTCCTTGGAATGTGCAGCAAATCTTATTTCCTGGCAAGGTCGGGCTAAGTGAGCAGTGCTGGTACACTTTCTCCTTGACAACTGGAGCGGAAAAGCTTTTGGCTAAGATGTAGGCGACTAGAGAGGCAGAATACGCAGCTCCGGAGCTGGCCGAAAGCAAGTGCCGCTTGCCGGCGTCTTTCGGCAGAAGCGGCTCTTCGGAGCGCACCGCTGCCGCTCCAGTGATCTGTGCGCGAAGTAGCCGCTTCTTGTCCTCCGGCAGCCGGAGATCGCGGTAGCTTGCAAGAGGCGAAGAACGAAGCCGCGAAGAAGCCGGCTTGTGTGCGAAGCTCGCAGACAGCTGCAGGACGGTGGCTGCTGCTCTCCTGCCTCTTGAATTCACTTTTGGCATGCCAATGGAAAGTGTTCCAGGACAACTTTCCTGGGTTTTGACATAGTCGTCATGCATCCCACCTTGGAAATTCTTGTTGCTCCCCAGAGGCTGCGAGATGCAGAGAACACGGTGGCAGCTGCTGAAAAGAAGGGCAACTGTGAGTTGGTCAAGAAGCAAGAACCTAGGCAGCTGCCTGTGCTTGGCAAGGAGCAGCTGCTGGATTCTTGCAATTGCCTTCAGTGCGCACAGAAGCCCGCTGCTCTGCTGCTTGGTTTTTCGCCTTCAGTCAATTACACACTGCTGAAGCTGAGGCAGGCTGTTCAGCTTTGCTGCTTTTCAGCATCTCAGCTGCCCTTCTGCTCTGTGACAGCTCTCCAGGTTTCTTGCCTTCGCCAGGCTGCAACGTGCCCGCTAGTACCAGGAAAATGCAGTGTCCTTGGAATGTGCAGCAAATCTTATTTCCTGGCAAGGTCGGGCTAAGTGAGCAGTGCTGGTACACTTTCTCCTTGACAACTGGAGCGGAAAAGCTTTTGGCTAAGATGTAGGCGACTAGAGAGGCAGAATACGCAGCTCCGGAGCTGGCCGAAAGCAAGTGCCGCTTGCCGGCGTCTTTCGGCAGAAGCGGCTCTTCGGAGCGCACCGCTGCCGCTCCAGTGATCTGTGCGCGAAGTAGCCGCTTCTTGTCCTCCGGCAGCCGGAGATCGCGGTAGCTTGCAAGAGGCGAAGAACGAAGCCGCGAAGAAGCCGGCTTGTGTGCGAAGCTCGCAGACTGCTGCAGGACGGTGGCTGCTGCTCTCCTGCCTCTTGAATTCACTTTTGGCATGCCAATGGAAGGTGTTCCAGGACAACTTTCCTGGGTTTTGACATAGTCGTCATGCATCCCACCTTGGAAATTCTTGTTGCTCCCCAGAGGCTGCGAGATGCAGAGAACACGGTGGCAGCTGCTGAAAAGAAGGGCAACTGTGAGTTGGTCAAGAAGCAAGAACCTAGGCAGCTGCCTGTGCTTGGCAAGGAGCAGCTGCTGGATTCTTGCAATTGCCTTCAGTGCGCACAGAAGCCCGCTGCTCTGCTGCTTGCTTTTTCGCCTTCAGTCAATTACACACTGCTGAAGCTGAGGCAGGCTGTTCAGCTTTGCTGCTTTTCAGCATCTCAGCTGCCCTTCTGCTCTGTGACAGCTCTCCAGGTTTCTTGCCTTCGCCAGGCTGCAACGTGCCCGCTAGTACCAGGAAAATGCAGTGTCCTTGGAATGTGCAGCAAATCTTATTTCCTGGCAAGGTCGGGCTAAGTGAGCAGTGCTGGTACACTTTCTCCTTGACAACTGGAGCGGAAAAGCTTTTGGCTAAGATGTAGGCGACTAGAGAGGCAGAATACGCAGCTCCGGAGCTGGCCGAAAGCAAGTGCCGCTTGCCGGCGTCTTTCGGCAGAAGCGGCTCTTCGGAGCGCACCGCTGCCGCTCCAGTGATCTGTGCGCGAAGTAGCCGCTTCTTGTCCTCCGGCAGCCGGAGATCGCGGTAGCTTGCAAGAGGCGAAGAACGAAGCCGCGAAGAAGCCGGCTTGTGTGCGAAGCTCGCAGACTGCTGCAGGACGGTGGCTGCTGCTCTCCTGCCTCTTGAATTCACTTTTGGCATGCCAATGGAAGGTGTTCCAGGACAACTTTCCTGGGTTTTGACATAGTCGTCATGCATCCCACCTTGGAAATTCTTGTTGCTCCCCAGAGGCTGCGAGATGCAGAGAACACGGTGGCAGCTGCTGAAAAGAAGGGCAACTGTGAGTTGGTCAAGAAGCAAGAACCTAGGCAGCTGCCTGTGCTTGGCAAGGAGCAGCTGCTGGATTCTTGCAATTGCCTTCAGTGCGCACAGAAGCCCGCTGCTCTGCTGCTTGGTTTTTCGCCTTCAGTCAATTACACACTGCTGAAGCTGAGGCAGGCTGTTCAGCTTTGCTGCTTTTCAGCATCTCAGCTGCCCTTCTGCTCTGTGACAGCTCTCCAGGTTTCTTGCCTTCGCCAGGCTGCAACGTGCCCGCTAGTACCAGGAAAATGCAGTGTCCTTGGAATGTGCAGCAAATCTTATTTCCTGGCAAGGTCGGGCTAAGTGAGCAGTGCTGGTACACTTTCTCCTTGACAACTGGAGCGGAAAAGCTTTTGGCTAAGATGTAGGCGACTAGAGAGGCAGAATACGCAGCTCCGGAGCTGGCCGAAAGCAAGTGCCGCTTGCCGGCGTCTTTCGGCAGAAGCGGCTCTTCGGAGCGCACCGCTGCCGCTCCAGTCATCTGTGCGCGAAGTAGCCGCTTCTTGTCCTCCGGCAGCCGGAGATCGCGGTAGCTTGCAAGAGGCGAAGAACGAAGCCGCGAAGAAGCCGGCTTGTGTGCGAAGCTCGCAGACTGCTGCAGGACGGTGGCTGCTGCTCTCCTGCCTCTTGAATTCACTTTTGGCATGCCAATGGAAGGTGTTCCAGGACAACTTTCCTGGGTTTTGACATAGTCGTCATGCATCCCACCTTGGAAATTCTTGTTGCTCCCCAGAGGCTGCGAGATGCAGAGAACACGGTGGCAGCTGCTGAAAAGAAGGGCAACTGTGAGTTGGTCAAGAAGCAAGAACCTAGGCAGCTGCCTGTGCTTGGCAAGGAGCAGCTGCTGGATTCTTGCAATTGCCTTCAGTGCGCACAGAAGCCCGCTGCTCTGCTGCTTGGTTTTTTTCGCCTTCAGTCAATTACACACTGCTGAAGCTGAGGCAGGCTGTTCAGCTTTGCTGCTTTTCAGCATCTCAGCTGCCCTTCTGCTCTGTGACAGCTCTCCAGGTTTCTTGCCTTCGCCAGGCTGCAACGTGCCCGCTAGTACCAAGAACTGGGCAGGAGTGGGCAGAGAGCACGGCCATCTGCCAGCAGGTTGCAGCTTGCCCAGGAAAAGCAGTGTCCTTGGAATGTGCAGCAAATCTTATTTCCTGGCAAGGTCGGGCTAAGTGAGCAGTGCTGGTACACTTTCTCCTTGAGAACTGGAGCGGAAAAGCTTTTGGCTAAGATGTAGGCGACTAGAGAGGCAGAATACGCAGCTCCGGAGCTGGCCGAAAGCAAGTGCCGCTTGCCGGCGTCTTTCGGCAGAAGCGGCTCTTCGGAGCGCACCGCTGCCGCTCCAGTGATCTGTGCGCGAAGTAGCCGCTTCTTGTCCTCCGGCAGCCGGAGATCGCGGTAGCTTGCAAGAGGCGAAGAACGAAGCCGCGAAGAAGCCGGCTTGTGTGCGAAGCTCGCAGACTGCTGCAGGACGGTGGCTGCTGCTCTCCTGCCTCTTGAATTCACTCTTGGCATGCCAATGGAAAGTGTTCCAGGACAACTTTCCTGGGTTTTGACATAGTCGTCATGCATCCCACCTTGGAAATTCTTGTTGCTCCCCAGAGGCTGCGAGATGCAGAGAACACGGTGGCAGCTGCTGAAAGAAGGGCAACTGTGAGTTGGTCAAGAAGCAAGAACCTAGGCAGCTGCCTGTGCTTGGCAAGGAGCAGCTGCTGGATTCTTGCAATTGCCTTCAGTGCGCACAGAAGCCCGCTGCTCTGCTGCTTGCTTTTTCGCCTTCAGTCAATTACACACTGCTGAAGCTGAGGCAGGCTGTTCAGCTTTGCTGCTTTTCAGCATCTCAGCTGCCCTTCTGCTCTGTGACAGCTCTCCAGGTTTCTTGCCTTCGCCAGGCTGCAACGTGCCCGCTAGTACCAAGAACTGGGCAGGAGTGGGCAGAGAGCACGGCCATCTGCCAGCAGGTTGCAGCTTGCCCAGGAAAATGAGTGTCCTTGGAATGTGCAGCAAATCTTATTTCCTGGCAAGGTCGGGCTAAGTGAGCAGTGCTGGTACACTTTCTCCTTGAGAACTGGAGCGGAAAAGCTTTTGGCTAAGATGTAGGCGACTAGAGAGGCAGAATACGCAGCTCCGGAGCTGGCCGAAAGCAAGTGCCGCTTGCCGGCGTCTTTCGGCAGAAGCGGCTCTTCGGAGCGCACCGCTGCCGCTCCAGTGATCTGTGCGCGAAGTAGCCGCTTCTTGTCCTCCGGCAGCCGGAGATCGCGGTAGCTTGCAAGAGGCGAAGAACGAAGCCGCGAAGAAGCCGGCTTGTGTGCGAAGCTCGCAGACTGCTGCAGGACGGTGGCTGCTGCTCTCCTGCCTCTTGAATTCACTTTTGGCATGCCAATGGAAAGTGTTCCAGGACAACTTTCCTGGGTTTTGACATAGTCGTCATGCATCCCACCTTGGAAATTCTTGTTGCTCCCCAGAGGCTGCGAGATGCAGAGAACACGGTGGCAGCTGCTGAAAAGAAGGGCAACTGTGAGTTGGTCAAGAAGCAAGAACCTAGGCAGCTGCCTGTGCTTGGCAAGGAGCAGCTGCTGGATTCTTGCAATTGCCTTCAGTGCGCACAGAAGCCCGCTGCTCTGCTGCTTGCTTTTTCGCCTTCAGTCAATTACACACTGCTGAAGCTGAGGCAGGCTGTTCAGCTTTGCTGCTTTTCAGCATCTCAGCTGCTGCCCTTCTGCTCTGTGACAGCTCTCCAGGTTTCTTGCCTTCGCCAGGCTGCAACGTGCCCGCTAGTACCAGGAAAATGCAGTGTCCTTGGAATGTGCAGCAAATCTTATTTCCTGGCAAGGTCGGGCTAAGTGAGCAGTGCTGGTACACTTTCTCTCTTGAACTGGAGCGGAAAAGCTTTTGGCTAAGATGTAGGCGACTAGAGAGGCAGAATACGCAGCTCCGGAGCTGGCCGAAAGCAAGTGCCGCTTGCCGGCGTCTTTCGGCAGAAGCGGCTCTTCGGAGCGCACCGCTGCCGCTCCAGTCATCTGTGCGCGAAGTAGCCGCTTCTTGTCCTCCGGCAGCCGGAGATCGCGGTAGCTTGCAAGAGGCGAAGAACGAAGCCGCGAAGAAGCCGGCTTGTGTGCGAAGCTCGCAGACTGCTGCAGGACGGTGGCTGCTGCTCTCCTGCCTCTTGAATTCACTTTGGCATGCCAATGGAAGGTGTTCCAGGACAACTTTCCTGGTTTTGACATAGTCGTCATGCATCCCACCTTGGAAATTCTTGTTGCTCCCCAGAGGCTGCGAGATGCAGAGAACACGGTGGCAGCTGCTGAAAAGAAGGGCAACTGTGAGTTGGTCAAGAAGCAAGAACCTAGGCAGCTGCCTGTGCTTGGCAAGGAGCAGCTGCTGGATTCTTGCAATTGCCTTCAGTGCGCACAGAAGCCCGCTGCTCTGCTGCTTGCTTTTTTTCGCCTTCAGTCAATTACACACTGCTGAAGCTGAGGCAGGCTGTTCAGCTTTGCTGCTTTTCAGCATCTCAGCTGCCCTTCTGCTCTGTGACAGCTCTCCAGGTTTCTTGCCTTCGCCAGGCTGCAACGTGCCCGCTAGTACCAGAACTGGGCAGGAGTGGGCAGAGAGCACGGCCATCTGCCAGCAGGTTGCAGCTTGCCCAGGAAAGTGCAGTGTCCTTGGAATGTGCAGCAAATCTTATTTCCTGGCAAGGTCGGGCTAAGTGAGCAGTGCTGGTACACTTTCTCCTTGAGAACTGGAGCGGAAAAGCTTTTGGCTAAGATGTAGGCGACTAGAGAGGCAGAATACGCAGCTCCGGAGCTGGCCGAAAGCAAGTGCCGCTTGCCGGCGTCTTTCGGCAGAAGCGGCTCTTCGGAGCGCACCGCTGCCGCTCCAGTGATCTGTGCGCGAAGTAGCCGCTTCTTGTCCTCCGGCAGCCGGAGATCGCGGTAGTTTGCAAGAGGCGAAGAACGAAGCCGCGAAGAAGCCGGCTTGTGTGCGAAGCTCGCAGACTGCTGCAGGACGGTGGCTGCTGCTCTCCTGCCTCTTGAATTCACTCTTGGCATGCCAATGGAAGGTGTTCCAGGACAACTTTCCTGGGTTTGACATAGTCGTCATGCATCCCACCTTTGGAAATTCTTGTTGCTCCCCAGAGGCTGCGAGATGCAGAGAACACGGTGGCAGCTGCTGAAAAGAAGGGCAACTGTGAGTTGGTCAAGAAGCAAGAACCTAGGCAGCTGCCTGTGCTTGGCAAGGAGCAGCTGCTGGATTCTTGCAATTGCCTTCAGTGCGCACAGAAGCCCGCTGCTCTGCTGCTTGCTTTTTTCGCCTTCAGTCAATTACACACTGCTGAAGCTGAGGCAGGCTGTTCAGCTTTGCTGCTTTTCAGCATCTCAGCTGCCCTTCTGCTCTGTGACAGCTCTCCAGGTTTCTTGCCTTCGCCAGGCTGCAACGTGCCCGCTAGTACCAAGAACTGGCAGGAGTGGGCAGAGAGCACGGCCATCTGCCAGAAGGTTGCAGCTTGCCCAGGAAAATGCAGTGTCCTTGGAATGTGCAGCAAATCTTATTTCCTGGCAAGGTCGGGCTAAGTGAGCAGTGCTGGTACACTTTCTCCTTGAGAACTGGAGCGGAAAAGCTTTTGGCTAAGATGTAGGCGACTAGAGAGGCAGAATACGCAGCTCCGGAGCTGGCCGAAAGCAAGTGCCGCTTGCCGGCGTCTTTCGGCAGAAGCGGCTCTTCGGAGCGCACCGCTGCCGCTCCAGTGATCTGTGCGCGAAGTAGCCGCTTCTTGTCCTCCGGCAGCCGGAGATCGCGGTAGCTTGCAAGAGGCGAAGAACGAAGCCGCGAAGAAGCCGGCTTGTGTGCGAAGCTCGCAGACTGCTGCAGGACGGTGGCTGCTGCTCTCCTGCCTCTTGAATTCACTTTTGGCATGCCAATGAAGGTGTTCCAGGACAACTTTCCTGGGTTTTGACATAGTCGTCATGCATCCCACCTTGGAAATTCTTGTTGCTCCCCAGAGGCTGCGAGATGCAGAGAACACGGTGGCAGCTGCTGAAAAGAAGGGCAACTGTGAGTTGGTCAAGAAGCAAGAACCTAGGCAGCTGCCTGTGCTTGGCAAGGAGCAGCTGCTGGATTCTTGCAATTGCCTTCAGTGCGCACAGAAGCCCGCTGCTCTGCTGCTTGCTTTTTCGCCTTCAGTCAATTACACACTGCTGAAGCTGAGGCAGGCTGTTCAGCTTTGCTGCTTTTCAGCATCTCAGCTGCCCTTCTGCTCTGTGACAGCTCTCCAGGTTTCTTGCCTTCGCCAGGCTGCAACGTGCCCGCTAGTACCAGGAAATGCAGTGTCCTTGGAATGTGCAGCAAATCTTATTTCCTGGCAAGGTCGGGCTAAGTGAGCAGTGCTGGTACACTTTCTCCTTGAGAACTGGAGCGGAAAAGCTTTTGGCTAAGATGTAGGCGACTAGAGAGGCAGAATACGCAGCTCCGGAGCTGGCCGAAAGCAAGTGCCGCTTGCCGGCGTCTTTCGGCAGAAGCGGCTCTTCGGAGCGCACCGCTGCCGCTCCAGTCATCTGTGCGCGAAGTAGCCGCTTCTTGTCCTCCGGCAGCCGGAGATCGCGGTAGCTTGCAAGAGGCGAAGAACGAAGCCGCGAAGAAGCCGGCTTGTGTGCGAAGCTCGCAGACTGCTGCAGGACGGTGGCTGCTGCTCTCCTGCCTCTTGAATTCACTTTTGGCATGCCAATGGAAGGTGTTCCAGGACAACTTTCCTGGGTTTTGACATAGTCGTCATGCATCCCACCTTGGAAATTCTTGTTGCTCCCCAGAGGCTGCGAGATGCAGAGAACACGGTGGCAGCTGCTGAAAAGAAGGGCAACTGTGAGTTGGTCAAGAAGCAAGAACCTAGGCAGCTGCCTGTGCTTGGCAAGGAGCAGCTGCTGGATTCTTGCAATTGCCTTCAGTGCGCACAGAAGCCCGCTGCTCTGCTGCTTGCTTGCGCCTTCAGTCAATTACACACTGCTGAAGCTGAGGCAGGCTGTTCAGCTTTGCTGCTTTTCAGCATCTCAGCTGCCCTTCTGCTCTGTGACAGCTCTCCAGGTTTCTTGCCTTCGCCAGGCTGCAACGTGCCCGCTAATACCAAGAACTGGGCAGGAGTGGGCAGAGAGCACGGCCATCTGCCAGCAGGTTGCAGCTTGCCCAGGAAAGTGCATGCCCTTGGAAGGTGCAGCAAATCTTATTTCCTGGCAAGGTCGGGCTAAGTGAGCAGTGCTGGTACACTTTCTCCTTGAGAACTGGAGCGGAAAAGCTTTTGGCTAAGATGTAGGCGACTAGAGAGGCAGAATACGCAGCTCCGGAGCTGGCCGAAAGCAAGTGCCGCTTGCCGGCGTCTTTCGGCAGAAGCGGCTCTTCGGAGCGCACCGCTGCCGCTCCAGTGATCTGTGCGCGAAGTAGCCGCTTCTTGTCCTCCGGCAGCCGGAGATCGCGGTAGCTTGCAAGAGGCGAAGAACGAAGCCGCGAAGAAGCCGGCTTGTGTGCGAAGCTCGCAGACTGCTGCAGGACGGTGGCTGCTGCTCTCCTGCCTCTTGAATTCACTTTGGCATGCCAATGGAAGGTGTTCCAGGACAACTTTCCTGGGTTTTGACATAGTCGTCATGCATCCCACCTTGGAAATTCTTGTTGCTCCCCAGAGGCTGCGAGATGCAGAGAACACGGTGGCAGCTGCTGAAAAGAAGGGCAACTGTGAGTTGGTCAAGAAGCAAGAACCTAGGCAGCTGCCTGTGCTTGGCAAGGAGCAGCTGCTGGATTCTTGCAATTGCCTTCAGTGCGCACAGAAGCCCGCTGCTCTGCTGCTTGGTTTTTCGCCTTCAGTCAATTACACACTGCTGAAGCTGAGGCAGGCTGTTCAGCTTTGCTGCTTTTCAGCATCTCAGCTGCCCTTCTGCTCTGTGACAGCTCTCCAGGTTTCTTGCCTTCGCCAGGCTGCAACGTGCCCGCTAGTACCAAGAACTGGGCAGGAGTGGGCAGAGAGCACGGCCATCTGCCAGAAGGTTGCAGCTTGCCCAGGAATGCAGTGTCCTTGGAATGTGCAGCAAATCTTATTTCCTGGCAAGGTCGGGCTAAGTGAGCAGTGCTGGTACACTTTCTCCTTGAGAACTGGAGCGGAAAAGCTTTTGGCTAAGATGTAGGCGACTAGAGAGGCAGAATACGCAGCTCCGGAGCTGGCCGAAAGCAAGTGCCGCTTGCCGGCGTCTTTCGGCAGAAGCGGCTCTTCGGAGCGCACCGCTGCCGCTCCAGTGATCTGTGCGCGAAGTAGCCGCTTCTTGTCCTCCGGCAGCCGGAGATCGCGGTAGCTTGCAAGAGGCGAAGAACGAAGCCGCGAAGAAGCCGGCTTGTGTGCGAAGCTCGCAGACTGCTGCAGGACGGTGGCTGCTGCTCTCCTGCCTCTTGAATTCACTTTTGGCATGCCAATGGAAGGTGTTCCAGGACAACTTTCCTGGGTTTTGACATAGTCGTCATGCATCCCACCTTGGAAATTCTTGTTGCTCCCCAGAGGCTGCGAGATGCAGAGAACACGGTGGCAGCTGCTGAAAAGAAGGGCAACTGTGAGTTGGTCAAGAAGCAAGAACCTAGGCAGCTGCCTGTGCTTGGCAAGGAGCAGCTGCTGGATTCTTGCAATTGCCTTCAGTGCGCACAGAAGCCCGCTGCTCTGCTGCTTGCTTTTTCGCCTTCAGTCAATTACACACTGCTGAAGCTGAGGCAGGCTGTTCAGCTTTGCTGCTTTTCAGCATCTCAGCTGCCCTTCTGCTCTGTGACAGCTCTCCAGGTTTTCTTGCCTTCGCCAGGCTGCAACGTGCCCGCTAGTACCAGGAAAATGCAGTGTCCTTGGAATGTGCAGCAAATCTTATTTTCCTGGCAAGGTCGGGCTAAGTGAGCAGTGCTGGTACACTTTCTCCTTGAGAACTGGAGCGGAAAAGCTTTTGGCTAAGATGTAGGCGACTAGAGAGGCAGAATACGCAGCTCCGGAGCTGGCCGAAAGCAAGTGCCGCTTGCCGGCGTCTTTCGGCAGAAGCGGCTCTTCGGAGCGCACCGCTGCCGCCCAGTGATCTGTGCGCGAAGTAGCCGCTTCTTGTCCTCCGGCAGCCGGAGATCGCGGTAGCTTGCAAGAGGCGAAGAACGAAGCCGCGAAGAAGCCGGCTTGTGTGCGAAGCTCGCAGACAGCTGCAGGACGGTGGCTGCTGCTCTCCTGCCTCTTGAATTCACTTTTGGCATGCCAATGGAAGGTGTTCCAGGACAACTTTCCTGGGTTTTGACATAGTCGTCATGCATCCCACCTTGGAAATTCTTGTTGCTCCCCAGAGGCTGCGAGATGCAGAGAACACGGTGGCAGCTGCTGAAAAGAAGGGCAACTGTGAGTTGGTCAAGAAGCAAGAACCTAGGCAGCTGCCTGTGCTTGGCAAGGAGCAGCTGCTGGATTCTTGCAATTGCCTTCAGTGCGCACAGAAGCCCGCTGCTCTGCTGCTTGCTTTTTCGCCTTCAGTCAATTACACACTGCTGAAGCTGAGGCAGGCTGTTCAGCTTTGCTGCTTTTTTCAGCATCTCAGCTGCCCTTCTGCTCTGTGACAGCTCTCCAGGTTTCTTGCCTTCGCCAGGCTGCAACGTGCCCGCTAGTACCAAGAACTGGGCAGGAGTGGGCAGAGAGCACGGCCATCTGCCAGAAGGTTGCAGCTTGCCCAGGAAAATGAGTGTCCTTGGAATGTGCAGCAAATCTTATTTCCTGGCAAGGTCGGGCTAAGTGAGCAGTGCTGGTACACTTTCTCCTTGACAACTGGAGCGGAAAAGCTTTTGGCTAAGATGTAGGCGACTAGAGAGGCAGAATACGCAGCTCCGGAGCTGGCCGAAAGCAAGTGCCGCTTGCCGGCGTCTTTCGGCAGAAGCGGCTCTTCGGAGCGCACCGCTGCCGCTCCAGTGATCTGTGCGCGAAGTAGCCGCTTCTTGTCCTCCGGCAGCCGGAGATCGCGGTAGCTTGCAAGAGGCGAAGAACGAAGCCGCGAAGAAGCCGGCTTGTGTGCGAAGCTCGCAGACTGCTGCAGGACGGTGGCTGCTGCTCTCCTGCCTCTTGAATTCACTTTTGGCATGCCAATGGAAAGTGTTCCAGGACAACTTTCCTGGGTTTTGACATAGTCGTCATGCATCCCACCTTGGAAATTCTTGTTGCTCCCCAGAGGCTGCGAGATGCAGAGAACACGGTGGCAGCTGCTGAAAAGAAGGGCAACTGTGAGTTGGTCAAGAAGCAAGAACCTAGGCAGCTGCCTGTGCTTGGCAAGGAGCAGCTGCTGGATTCTTGCAATTGCCTTCAGTGCGCACAGAAGCCCGCTGCTCTGCTGCTTGCTTTTTCGCCTTCAGTCAATTACACACTGCTGAAGCTGAGGCAGGCTGTTCAGCTTTGCTGCTTTTCAGCATCTCAGCTGCCCTTCTGCTCTGTGACAGCTCTCCAGGTTTCTTGCCTTCGCCAGGCTGCAACGTGCCCGCTAGTACCAGGAAAATGCAATGTCCTTGGAATGTGCAGCAAATCTTATTTCCTGGCAAGGTCGGGCTAAGTGAGCAGTGCTGGTACACTTTCTCCTTGAGAACTGGAGCGGAAAAGCTTTTGGCTAAGATGTAGGCGACTAGAGAGGCAGAATACGCAGCTCCGGAGCTGGCCGAAAGCAAGTGCCGCTTGCCGGCGTCTTTCGGCAGAAGCGGCGCTTCGGAGCGCACCGCTGCCGCTCCGCTCAGTGATCTGTGCGCGAAGTAGCCGCTTCTTGTCCTCCGGCAGCCGGAGATCGCGGTAGCTTGCAAGAGGCGAAGAACGAAGCCGCGAAGAAGCCGGCTTGTGTGCGAAGCTCGCAGACTGCTGCAGGACGGTGGCTGCTGCTCTCCTGCCTCTTGAATTCACTTTTGGCATGCCAATGGAAGGTGTTCCAGGACAACTTTCCTGGGTTTTGACATAGTCGTCATGCATCCCACCTTGGAAATTCTTGTTGCTCCCCAGAGGCTGCGAGATGCAGAGAACACGGTGGCAGCTGCTGAAAAGAAGGGCAACTGTGAGTTGGTCAAGAAGCAAGAACCTAGGCAGCTGCCTGTGCTTGGCAAGGAGCAGCTGCTGGATTCTTGCAATTGCCTTCAGTGCGCACAGAAGCCCGCTGCTCTGCTGCTTGCTTTTTCGCCTTCAGTCAATTACACACTGCTGAAGCTGAGGCAGGCTGTTCAGCTTTGCTGCTTTTCAGCATCTCAGCTGCCCTTCTGCTCTGTGACAGCTCTCCAGGTTTCTTGCCTTCGCCAGGCTGCAACGTGCCCGCTAATACCAGGAAAGGCAGTGTCCTTGGAATGTGCAGCAAATCTTATTTCCTGGCAAGGTCGGGCTAAGTGAGCAGTGCTGGTACACTTTCTCCTTGAGAACTGGAGCGGAAAAGCTTTTGGCTAAGATGTAGGCGACTAGAGAGGCAGAATACGCAGCTCCGGAGCTGGCCGAAAGCAAGTGCCGCTTGCCGGCGTCTTTCGGCAGAAGCGGCTCTTCGGAGCGCACCGCTGCCGCTCCAGTGATCTGTGCGCGAAGTAGCCGCTTCTTGTCCTCCGGCAGCCGGAGATCGCGGTAGCTTGCAAGAGGCGAAGAACGAAGCCGCGAAGAAGCCGGCTTGTGTGCGAAGCTCGCAGACTGCTGCAGGACGGTGGCTGCTGCTCTCCTGCCTCTTGAATTCACTTTTGGCATGCCAATGGAAGGTGTTCCAGGACAACTTTCGGGTTTTGACATAGTCGTCATGCATCCCACCTTGGAAATTCTTGTTGCTCCCCAGAGGCTGCGAGATGCAGAGAACACGGTGGCAGCTGCTGAAAAGAAGGGCAACTGTGAGTTGGTCAAGAAGCAAGAACCTAGGCAGCTGCCTGTGCTTGGCAAGGAGCAGCTGCTGGATTCTTGCAATTGCCTTCAGTGCGCACAGAAGCCCGCTGCTCTGCTGCTTGCTTTTTCGCCTTCAGTCAATTACACACTGCTGAAGCTGAGGCAGGCTGTTCAGCTTTGCTGCTTTTCAGCATCTCAGCTGCCCTTCTGCTCTGTGACAGCTCTCCAGGTTTCTTGCCTTCGCCAGGCTGCAACGTGCCCGCTAGTACCAGGAAAATGCAGTGTCCTTGGAATGTGCAGCAAATCTTATTTCCTGGCAAGGTCGGGCTAAGTGAGCAGTGCTGGTACACTTTCTCCTTGAGAACTGGAGCGGAAAAGCTTTTGGCTAAGATGTAGGCGACTAGAGAGGCAGAATACGCAGCTCCGGAGCTGGCCGAAAGCAAGTGCCGCTTGCCGGCGTCTTTCGGCAGAAGCGGCTCTTCGGAGCGCACCGCTGCCGCTCCAGTCATCTGTGCGCGAAGTAGCCGCTTCTTGTCCTCCGGCAGCCGGAGATCGCGGTAGCTTGCAAGAGGCGAAGAACGAAGCCGCGAAGAAGCCGGCTTGTGTGCGAAGCTCGCAGACTGCTGCAGGACGGTGGCTGCTGCTCTCCTGCCTCTTGAATTCACTTTTGGCATGCCAATGGAAGGTGTTCCAGGACAACTTTCCTGGGTTTTGACATAGTCGTCATGCATCCCACCTTGGAAATTCTTGTTGCTCCCCAGAGGCTGCGAGATGCAGAGAACACGGTGGCAGCTGCTGAAAAGAAGGGCAACTGTGAGTTGGTCAAGAAGCAAGAACCTAGGCAGCTGCCTGTGCTTGGCAAGGAGCAGCTGCTGGATTCTTGCAATTGCCTTCAGTGCGCACAGAAGCCCGCTGCTCTGCTGCTTGCTTTTTCGCCTTCAGTCAATTACACACTGCTGAAGCTGAGGCAGGCTGTTCAGCTTTGCTGCTTTTCAGCATCTCAGCTGCCCTTCTGCTCTGTGACAGCTCTCCAGGTTTCTTGCCTTCGCCAGGCTGCAACGTGCCCGCTAGTACCAAGAACTGGGCAGGAGTGGGCAGAGAGCACGGCCATCTGCCAGAAGGTTGCAGCTTGCCCAGGAAAATGCAGTGTCCTTGGAATGTGCAGCAAATCTTATTTCCTGGCAAGGTCGGGCTAAGTGAGCAGTGCTGGTACACTTTCTCCTTGAGAACTGGAGCGGAAAAGCTTTTGGCTAAGATGTAGGCGACTAGAGAGGCAGAATACGCAGCTCCGGAGCTGGCCGAAAGCAAGTGCCGCTTGCCGGCGTCTTTCGGCAGAAGCGGCTCTTCGGAGCGCACCGCTGCCGCTCCAGTGATCTGTGCGCGAAGTAGCCGCTTCTTGTCCTCCGGCAGCCGGAGATCGCGGTAGCTTGCAAGAGGCGAAGAACGAAGCCGCGAAGAAGCCGGCTTGTGTGCGAAGCTCGCAGACTGCTGCAGGACGGTGGCTGCTGCTCTCCTGCCTCTTGAATTCACTTTTGGCATGCCAATGGAAGGTGTTCCAGGACAACTTTCCTGGGTTTTGACATAGTCGTCATGCATCCCACCTTGGAAATTCTTGTTGCTCCCCAGAGGCTGCGAGATGCAGAGAACACGGTGGCAGCTGCTGAAAAGAAGGGCAACTGTGAGTTGGTCAAGAAGCAAGAACCTAGGCAGCTGCCTGTGCTTGGCAAGGAGCAGCTGCTGGATTCTTGCAATTGCCTTCAGTGCGCACAGAAGCCCGCTGCTCTGCTGCTTGCTTTTTCGCCTTCAGTCAATTACACACTGCTGAAGCTGAGGCAGGCTGTTCAGCTTTGCTGCTTTTCAGCATCTCAGCTGCCCTTCTGCTCTGTGACAGCTCTCCAGGTTTCTTGCCTTCGCCAGGCTGCAACGTGCCCGCTAGTACCAAGAACTGGGCAGGAGTGGGCAGAGAGCACGGCCATCTGCCAGAAGTTGCAGCTTGCCCAGGAAATGCAGTGTCCTTGGAATGTGCAGCAAATCTTATTTCCTGGCAAGGTCGGGCTAAGTGAGCAGTGGCTGGTACACTTTCTCCTTGAGAACTGGAGCGGAAAAGCTTTTGGCTAAGATGTAGGCGACTAGAGAGGCAGAATACGCAGCTCCGGAGCTGGCCGAAAGCAAGTGCCGCTTGCCGGCGTCTTTCGGCAGAAGCGGCTCTTCGGAGCGCACCGCTGCCGCTCCAGTGATCTGTGCGCGAAGTAGCCGCTTCTTGTCCTCCGGCAGCCGGAGATCGCGGTAGCTTGCAAGAGGCGAAGAACGAAGCCGCGAAGAAGCCGGCTTGTGTGCGAAGCTCGCAGACTGCTGCAGGACGGTGGCTGCTGCTCTCCTGCCTCTTGAATTCACTTTTGGCATGCCAATGGAAGGTGTTCCAGGACAACTTTCCTGGGTTTTGACATAGTCGTCATGCATCCCACCTTGGAAATTCTTGTTGCTCCCCAGAGGCTGCGAGATGCAGAGAACACGGTGGCAGCTGCTGAAAAGAAGGGCAACTGTGAGTTGGTCAAGAAGCAAGAACCTAGGCAGCTGCCTGTGCTTGGCAAGGAGCAGCTGCTGGATTCTTGCAATTGCCTTCAGTGCGCACAGAAGCCCGCTGCTCTGCTGCTTGCTTTTTCGCCTTCAGTCAATTACACACTGCTGAAGCTGAGGCAGGCTGTTCAGCTTTGCTGCTTTTCAGCATCTCAGCTGCCCTTCTGCTCTGTGACAGCTCTCCAGGTTTCTTGCCTTCGCCAGGCTGCAACGTGCCCGCTAGTACCAGGAAATGCAGTGTCCTTGGAATGTGCAGCAAATCTTATTTCCTGGCAAGGTCGGGCTAAGTGAGCAGTGCTGGTACACTTTCTCCTTGAGAACTGGAGCGGAAAAGCTTTTGGCTAAGATGTAGGCGACTAGAGAGGCAGAATACGCAGCTCCGGAGCTGGCCGAAAGCAAGTGCCGCTTGCCGGCGTCTTTCGGCAGAAGCGGCTCTTCGGAGCGCACCGCTGCCGCTCCAGTCATCTGTGCGCGAAGTAGCCGCTTCTTGTCCTCCGGCAGCCGGAGATCGCGGTAGCTTGCAAGAGGCGAAGAACGAAGCCGCGAAGAAGCCGGCTTGTGTGCGAAGCTCGCAGACTGCTGCAGGACGGTGGCTGCTGCTCTCCTGCCTCTTGAATTCACTTTGGCATGCCAATGGAAGGTGTTCCAGGACAACTTTCCTGGGTTTTGACATAGTCGTCATGCATCCCACCTTGGAAATTCTTGTTGCTCCCCAGAGGCTGCGAGATGCAGAGAACACGGTGGCAGCTGCTGAAAAGAAGGGCAACTGTGAGTTGGTCAAGAAGCAAGAACCTAGGCAGCTGCCTGTGCTTGGCAAGGAGCAGCTGCTGGATTCTTGCAATTGCCTTCAGTGCGCACAGAAGCCCGCTGCTCTGCTGCTTGCTTTTTCGCCTTCAGTCAATTACACACTGCTGAAGCTGAGGCAGGCTGTTCAGCTTTGCTGCTTTTCAGCATCTCAGCTGCCCTTCTGCTCTGTGACAGCTCTCCAGGTTTCTTGCCTTCGCCAGGCTGCAACGTGCCCGCTAGTACCAAGAACTGGGCAGGAGTGGGCAGAGAGCACGGCCATCTGCCAGCAGGTTGCAGCTTGCCCAGGAAAGTGCAGTGTCCTTGGAATGTGCAGCAAATCTTATTTCCTGGCAAGGTCGGGCTAAGTGAGCAGTGCTGGTACACTTTCTCCTTGAGAACTGGAGCGGAAAAGCTTTTGGCTAAGATGTAGGCGACTAGAGAGGCAGAATACGCAGCTCCGGAGCTGGCCGAAAGCAAGTGCCGCTTGCCGGCGTCTTTCGGCAGAAGCGGCTCTTCGGAGCGCACCGCTGCTGCCGCTCCAGTGATCTGTGCGCGAAGTAGCCGCTTCTTGTCCTCCGGCAGCCGGAGATCGCGGTAGCTTGCAAGAGGCGAAGAACGAAGCCGCGAAGAAGCCGGCTTGTGTGCGAAGCTCGCAGACTGCTGCAGGACGGTGGCTGCTGCTCTCCTGCCTCTTGAATTCACTTTGGCATGCCAATGGAAGGTGTTCCAGGACAACTTTCCTGGGTTTTGACATAGTCGTCATGCATCCCACCTTGGAAATTCTTGTTGCTCCCCAGAGGCTGCGAGATGCAGAGAACACGGTGGCAGCTGCTGAAAAGAAGGGCAACTGTGAGTTGGTCAAGAAGCAAGAACCTAGGCAGCTGCCTGTGCTTGGCAAGGAGCAGCTGCTGGATTCTTGCAATTGCCTTCAGTGCGCACAGAAGCCCGCTGCTCTGCTGCTTGCTTTTTTCGCCTTCAGTCAATTACACACTGCTGAAGCTGAGGCAGGCTGTTCAGCTTTGCTGCTTTTCAGCATCTCAGCTGCCCTTCTGCTCTGTGACAGCTCTCCAGGTTTCTTGCCTTCGCCAGGCTGCAACGTGCCCGCTAATACCAGGAAAATGCAGTGTCCTTGGAATGTGCAGCAAATCTTATTTCCTGGCAAGGTCGGGCTAAGTGAGCAGTGCTGGTACACTTTCTCCTTGACAACTGGAGCGGAAAAGCTTTTGGCTAAGATGTAGGCGACTAGAGAGGCAGAATACGCAGCTCCGGAGCTGGCCGAAAGCAAGTGCCGCTTGCCGGCGTCTTTCGGCAGAAGCGGCTCTTCGGAGCGCACCGCTGCCGCTCCAGTCATCTGTGCGCGAAGTAGCCGCTTCTTGTCCTCCGGCAGCCGGAGATCGCGGTAGCTTGCAAGAGGCGAAGAACGAAGCCGCGAAGAAGCCGGCTTGTGTGCGAAGCTCGCAGACTGCTGCAGGACGGTGGCTGCTGCTCTCCTGCCTCTTGAATTCACTTTTGGCATGCCAATGGAAGGTGTTCCAGGACAACTTTCCTGGTTTTGACATAGTCGTCATGCATCCCACCTTGGAAATTCTTGTTGCTCCCCAGAGGCTGCGAGATGCAGAGAACACGGTGGCAGCTGCTGAAAAGAGGGCAACTGTGAGTTGGTCAAGAAGCAAGAACCTAGGCAGCTGCCTGTGCTTGGCAAGGAGCAGCTGCTGGATTCTTGCAATTGCCTTCAGTGCGCACAGAAGCCCGCTGCTCTGCTGCTTGCTTTTTCGCCTTCAGTCAATTACACACTGCTGAAGCTGAGGCAGGCTGTTCAGCTTTGCTGCTTTTCAGCATCTCAGCTGCCCTTCTGCTCTGTGACAGCTCTCCAGGTTTCTTGCCTTCGCCAGGCTGCAACGTGCCCGCTAGTACCAGGAAAATGCAGTGTCCTTGGAATGTGCAGCAAATCTTATTTCCTGGCAAGGTCGGGCTAAGTGAGCAGTGCTGGTACACTTTCTCCTTGAGAACTGGAGCGGAAAAGCTTTTGGCTAAGATGTAGGCGACTAGAGAGGCAGAATACGCAGCTCCGGAGCTGGCCGAAAGCAAGTGCCGCTTGCCGGCGTCTTTCGGCAGAAGCGGCTCTTCGGAGCGCACCGCTGCCGCTCCAGTGATCTGTGCGCGAAGTAGCCGCTTCTTGTCCTCCGGCAGCCGGAGATCGCGGTAGCTTGCAAGAGGCGAAGAACGAAGCCGCGAAGAAGCCGGCTTGTGTGCGAAGCTCGCAGACTGCTGCAGGACGGTGGCTGCTGCTCTCCTGCCTCTTGAATTCACTTTTGGCATGCCAATGGAAGGTGTTCCAGGACAACTTTCCTGGGTTTTGACATAGTCGTCATGCATCCCACCTTGGAAATTCTTGTTGCTCCCCAGAGGCTGCGAGATGCAGAGAACACGGTGGCAGCTGCTGAAAAGAAGGGCAACTGTGAGTTGGTCAAGAAGCAAGAACCTAGGCAGCTGCCTGTGCTTGGCAAGGAGCAGCTGCTGGATTCTTGCAATTGCCTTCAGTGCGCACAGAAGCCCGCTGCTCTGCTGCTTGCTTTTTCGCCTTCAGTCAATTACACACTGCTGAAGCTGAGGCAGGCTGTTCAGCTTTGCTGCTTTTCAGCATCTCAGCTGCCCTTCTGCTCTGTGACAGCTCTCCAGGTTTCTTGCCTTCGCCAGGCTGCAACGTGCCCGCTAGTACCAAGAACTGGCAGGAGTGGGCAGAGAGCACGGCCATCTGCCAGAAGGTTGCAGCTTGCCCAGGAAATGCAGTGTCCTTGGAATGTGCAGCAAATCTTATTTCCTGGCAAGGTCGGGCTAAGTGAGCAGTGCTGGTACACTTTCTCCTTGAGAACTGGAGCGGAAAAGCTTTTGGCTAAGATGTAGGCGACTAGAGAGGCAGAATACGCAGCTCCGGAGCTGGCCGAAAGCAAGTGCCGCTTGCCGGCGTCTTTCGGCAGAAGCGGCTCTTCGGAGCGCACCGCTGCCGCTCCAGTGATCTGTGCGCGAAGTAGCCGCTTCTTGTCCTCCGGCAGCCGGAGATCGCGGTAGCTTGCAAGAGGCGAAGAACGAAGCCGCGAAGAAGCCGGCTTGTGTGCGAAGCTCGCAGACAGCTGCAGGACGGTGGCTGCTGCTCTCCTGCCTCTTGAATTCACTTTTGGCATGCCAATGGAAAGTGTTCCAGGACAACTTTCCTGGGTTTTGACATAGTCGTCATGCATCCCACCTTGGAAATTCTTGTTGCTCCCCAGAGGCTGCGAGATGCAGAGAACACGGTGGCAGCTGCTGAAAAGAAGGGCACACTGTGAGTTGGTCAAGAAGCAAGAACCTAGGCAGCTGCCTGTGCTTGGCAAGGAGCAGCTGCTGGATTCTTGCAATTGCCTTCAGTGCGCACAGAAGCCCGCTGCTCTGCTGCTTGCTTTTTCGCCTTCAGTCAATTACACACTGCTGAAGCTGAGGCAGGCTGTTCAGCTTTGCTGCTTTTCAGCATCTCAGCTGCCCTTCTGCTCTGTGACAGCTCTCCAGGTTTCTTGCCTTCGCCAGGCTGCAACGTGCCCGCTAGTACCAGGAAAATGCAATGTCCTTGGAATGTGCAGCAAATCTTATTTCCTGGCAAGGTCGGGCTAAGTGAGCAGTGCTGGTACACTTTCTCCTTGAGAACTGGAGCGGAAAAGCTTTTGGCTAAGATGTAGGCGACTAGAGAGGCAGAATACGCAGCTCGGAGCTGGCCGAAAGCAAGTGCCGCTTGCCGGCGTCTTTCGGCAGAAGCGGCTCTTCGGAGCGCACCGCTGCCGCTCCAGTGATCTGTGCGCGAAGTAGCCGCTTCTTGTCCTCCGGCAGCCGGAGATCGCGGTAGCTTGCAAGAGGCGAAGAACGAAGCCGCGAAGAAGCCGGCTTGTGTGCGAAGCTCGCAGACTGCTGCAGGACGGTGGCTGCTGCTCTCCTGCCTCTTGAATTCACTTTTGGCATGCCAATGGAAGGTGTTCCAGGACAACTTTCCTGGGTTTTGACATAGTCGTCATGCATCCCACCTTGGAAATTCTTGTTGCTCCCCAGAGGCTGCGAGATGCAGAGAACACGGTGGCAGCTGCTGAAAAGAAGGGCAACTGTGAGTTGGTCAAGAAGCAAGAACCTAGGCAGCTGCCTGTGCTTGGCAAGGAGCAGCTGCTGGATTCTTGCAATTGCCTTCAGTGCGCACAGAAGCCCGCTGCTCTGCTGCTTGCTTTTTCGCCTTCAGTCAATTACACACTGCTGAAGCTGAGGCAGGCTGTTCAGCTTTGCTGCTTTTCAGCATCTCAGCTGCCCTTCTGCTCTGTGACAGCTCTCCAGGTTTCTTGCCTTCGCCAGGCTGCAACGTGCCCGCTAGTACCAAGAACTGGGCAGGAGTGGGCAGAGAGCACGGCCATCTGCCAGCAGGTTGCAGCTTGCCCAGGAAAGTGCAGTGTCCTTGGAATGTGCAGCAAATCTTATTTCCTGGCAAGGTCGGGCTAAGTGAGCAGTGCTGGTACACTTTCTCCTTGAGAACTGGAGCGGAAAAGCTTTTGGCTAAGATGTAGGCGACTAGAGAGGCAGAATACGCAGCTCCGGAGCTGGCCGAAAGCAAGTGCCGCTTGCCGGCGTCTTTCGGCAGAAGCGGCTCTTCGGAGCGCACCGCTGCCGCTCCAGTGATCTGTGCGCGAAGTAGCCGCTTCTTGTCCTCCGGCAGCCGGAGATCGCGGTAGCTTGCAAGAGGCGAAGAACGAAGCCGCGAAGAAGCCGGCTTGTGTGCGAAGCTCGCAGACTGCTGCAGGACGGTGGCTGCTGCTCTCCTGCCTCTTGAATTCACTTTTGGCATGCCAATGGAAGGTGTTCCAGGACAACTTTCCTGGGTTTTGACATAGTCGTCATGCATCCCACCTTGGAAATTCTTGTTGCTCCCCAGAGGCTGCGAGATGCAGAGAACACGGTGGCAGCTGCTGAAAAGAAGGGCAACTGTGAGTTGGTCAAGAAGCAAGAACCTAGGCAGCTGCCTGTGCTTGGCAAGGAGCAGCTGCTGGATTCTTGCAATTGCCTTCAGTGCGCACAGAAGCCCGCTGCTCTGCTGCTTGCTTTTTCGCCTTCAGTCAATTACACACTGCTGAAGCTGAGGCAGGCTGTTCAGCTTTGCTGCTTTTCAGCATCTCAGCTGCCCTTCTGCTCTGTGACAGCTCTCCAGGTTCTTCTTGCCTTCGCCAGGCTGCAACGTGCCCGCTAATACCAGGAAAATGCAGTGTCCTTGGAATGTGCAGCAAATCTTATTTCCTGGCAAGGTCGGGCTAAGTGAGCAGTGCTGGTACACTTTCTCCTTGAGAACTGGAGCGGAAAAGCTTTTGGCTAAGATGTAGGCGACTAGAGAGGCAGAATACGCAGCTCCGGAGCTGGCCGAAAGCAAGTGCCGCTTGCCGGCGTCTTTCGGCAGAAGCGGCTCTTCGGAGCGCACCGCTGCCGCTCCAGTGATCTGTGCGCGAAGTAGCCGCTTCTTGTCCTCCGGCAGCCGGAGATCGCGGTAGCTTGCAAGAGGCGAAGAACGAAGCCGCGAAGAAGCCGGCTTGTGTGCGAAGCTCGCAGACTGCTGCAGGACGGTGGCTGCTGCTCTCCTGCCTCTTGAATTCACTTTTGGCATGCCAATGGAAGGTGTTCCAGGACAACTTTCCTGGGTTTTGACATAGTCGTCATGCATCCCACCTTGGAAATTCTTGTTGCTCCCCAGAGGCTGCGAGATGCAGAGAACACGGTGGCAGCTGCTGAAAAGAAGGGCAACTGTGAGTTGGTCAAGAAGCAAGAACCTAGGCAGCTGCCTGTGCTTGGCAAGGAGCAGCTGCTGGATTCTTGCAATTGCCTTCAGTGCGCACAGAAGCCCGCTGCTCTGCTGCTTGCTTTTTCGCCTTCAGTCAATTACACACTGCTGAAGCTGAGGCAGGCTGTTCAGCTTTGCTGCTTTTCAGCATCTCAGCTGCCCTTCTGCTCTGTGACAGCTCTCCAGGTTTCTTGCCTTCGCCAGGCTGCAACGTGCCCGCTAGTACCAGGAAAATGCAGTGTCCTTGGAATGTGCAGCAAATCTTATTTCCTGGCAAGGTCGGGCTAAGTGAGCAGTGCTGGTACACTTTCTCCTTGAGAACTGGAGCGGAAAAGCTTTTGGCTAAGATGTAGGCGACTAGAGAGGCAGAATACGCAGCTCCGGAGCTGGCCGAAAGCAAGTGCCGCTTGCCGGCGTCTTTCGGCAGAAGCGGCTTTCGGAGCGCACCGCTGCCGCTCCAGTCATCTGTGCGCGAAGTAGCCGCTTCTTGTCCTCCGGCAGCCGGAGATCGCGGTAGCTTGCAAGAGGCGAAGAACGAAGCCGCGAAGAAGCCGGCTTGTGTGCGAAGCTCGCAGACTGCTGCAGGACGGTGGCTGCTGCTCTCCTGCCTCTTGAATTCACTTTTGGCATGCCAATGGAAGGTGTTCCAGGACAACTTTCCTGGTTTTGACATAGTCGTCATGCATCCCACCTTGGAAATTCTTGTTGCTCCCCAGAGGCTGCGAGATGCAGAGAACACGGTGGCAGCTGCTGAAAAGAAGGGCAACTGTGAGTTGGTCAAGAAGCAAGAACCTAGGCAGCTGCCTGTGCTTGGCAAGGAGCAGCTGCTGGATTCTTGCAATTGCCTTCAGTGCGCACAGAAGCCCGCTGCTCTGCTGCTTGCTTTTTCGCCTTCAGTCAATTACACACTGCTGAAGCTGAGGCAGGCTGTTCAGCTTTGCTGCTTTTCAGCATCTCAGCTGCCCTTCTGCTCTGTGACAGCTCTCCAGGTTTCTTGCCTTCGCCAGGCTGCAACGTGCCCGCTAGTACCAAGAACTGGGCAGGAGTGGGCAGAGAGCACGGCCATCTGCCAGAAGTTGCAGCTTGCCCAGGAAATGCAGTGTCCTTGGAATGTGCAGCAAATCTTATTTCCTGGCAAGGTCGGGCTAAGTGAGCAGTGCTGGTACACTTTCTCCTTGAGAACTGGAGCGGAAAAGCTTTTGGCTAAGATGTAGGCGACTAGAGAGGCAGAATACGCAGCTCGGAGCTGGCCGAAAGCAAGTGCCGCTTGCCGGCGTCTTTCGGCAGAAGCGGCGCTTTCGGAGCGCACCGCTGCCGCTCCAGTGATCTGTGCGCGAAGTAGCCGCTTCTTGTCCTCCGGCAGCCGGAGATCGCGGTAGCTTGCAAGAGGCGAAGAACGAAGCCGCGAAGAAGCCGGCTTGTGTGCGAAGCTCGCAGACTGCTGCAGGACGGTGGCTGCTGCTCTCCTGCCTCTTGAATTCACTTTTGGCATGCCAATGGAAGGTGTTCCAGGACAACTTTCCTGGGTTTTGACATAGTCGTCATGCATCCCACCTTGGAAATTCTTGTTGCTCCCCAGAGGCTGCGAGATGCAGAGAACACGGTGGCAGCTGCTGAAAAGAAGGGCAACTGTGAGTTGGTCAAGAAGCAAGAACCTAGGCAGCTGCCTGTGCTTGGCAAGGAGCAGCTGCTGGATTCTTGCAATTGCCTTCAGTGCGCACAGAAGCCCGCTGCTCTGCTGCTTGCTTTTTCGCCTTCAGTCAATTACACACTGCTGAAGCTGAGGCAGGCTGTTCAGCTTTGCTGCTTTTCAGCATCTCAGCTGCCCTTCTGCTCTGTGACAGCTCTCCAGGTTTCTTGCCTTCGCCAGGCTGCAACGTGCCCGCTAGTACCAAGAACTGGGCAGGAGTGGGCAGAGAGCACGGCCATCTGCCAGCAGGTTGCAGCTTGCCCAGGAAAGTGCAGTGCCTTGGAAGGTGCAGCAAATCTTATTTCCTGGCAAGGTCGGGCTAAGTGAGCAGTGCTGGTACACTTTCTCCTTGAGAACTGGAGCGGAAAAGCTTTTGGCTAAGATGTAGGCGACTAGAGAGGCAGAATACGCAGCTCCGGAGCTGGCCGAAAGCAAGTGCCGCTTGCCGGCGTCTTTCGGCAGAAGCGGCTCTTCGGAGCGCACCGCTGCCGCTCCAGTGATCTGTGCGCGAAGTAGCCGCTTCTTGTCCTCCGGCAGCCGGAGATCGCGGTAGCTTGCAAGAGGCGAAGAACGAAGCCGCGAAGAAGCCGGCTTGTGTGCGAAGCTCGCAGACTGCTGCAGGACGGTGGCTGCTGCTCTCCTGCCTCTTGAATTCACTTTTGGCATGCCAATGGAAGGTGTTCCAGGACAACTTTCCTGGGTTTTGACATAGTCGTCATGCATCCCACCTTGGAAATTCTTGTTGCTCCCCAGAGGCTGCGAGATGCAGAGAACACGGTGGCAGCTGCTGAAAAGAAGGGCAACTGTGAGTTGGTCAAGAAGCAAGAACCTAGGCAGCTGCCTGTGCTTGGCAAGGAGCAGCTGCTGGATTCTTGCAATTGCCTTCAGTGCGCACAGAAGCCCGCTGCTCTGCTGCTTGCTTTTTTCGCCTTCAGTCAATTACACACTGCTGAAGCTGAGGCAGGCTGTTCAGCTTTGCTGCTTTTCAGCATCTCAGCTGCCCTTCTGCTCTGTGACAGCTCTCCAGGTTTCTTCCCTTCGCCAGGCTGCAACGTGCCCGCTAGTAACAAGAACTGGGCAGGAGTGGGCAGAGAGCACGGCCATCTGCCAGCAGTTTGCAGCTTGCCCAGGAAAGTGCAGTGTCCTTGGAATGTGCAGCAAATCTTATTTCCTGGCAAGGTCGGGCTAAGTGAGCAGTGCTGGTACACTTTCTCCTTGAGAACTGGAGCGGAAAAGCTTTTGGCTAAGACGTAGGCGACTAGAGAGGCAGAATACGCAGCTCCGGAGCTGGCCGAAAGCAAGTGCCGCTTGCCGGCGTCTTTCGGCAGAAGCGGCTTCGGAGCGCACCGCTGCCGCTCCAGTGATCTGTGCGCGAAGTAGCCGCTTCTTGTCCTCCGGCAGCCGGAGATCGCGGTAGCTTGCAAGAGGCGAAGAACGAAGCCGCGAAGAAGCCGGCTTGTGTGCGAAGCTCGCAGACTGCTGCAGGACGGTGGCTGCTGCTCTCCTGCCTCTTGAATTCACTTTTGGCATGCCAATGGAAGGTGTTCCAGGACAACTTTCCTGGGTTTTGACATAGTCGTCATGCATCCCACCTTGGAAATTCTTGTTGCTCCCCAGAGGCTGCGAGATGCAGAGAACACGGTGGCAGCTGCTGAAAAGAAGGGCAACTGTGAGTTGGTCAAGAAGCAAGAACCTAGGCAGCTGCCTGTGCTTGGCAAGGAGCAGCTGCTGGATTCTTGCAATTGCCTTCAGTGCGCACAGAAGCCCGCTGCTCTGCTGCTTGCTTTTTCGCCTTCAGTCAATTACACACTGCTGAAGCTGAGGCAGGCTGTTCAGCTTTGCTGCTTTTCAGCATCTCAGCTGCCCTTCTGCTCTGTGACAGCTCTCCAGGTTTCTTGCCTTCGCCAGGCTGCAACGTGCCCGCTAGTACCAAGAACTGGGCAGGAGTGGGCAGAGAGCACGGCCATCTGCCAGCAGGTTGCAGCTTGCCCAGGAAAGTGCAGTGCCCTTGGAATGTGCAGCAAATCTTATTTCCTGGCAAGGTCGGGCTAAGTGAGCAGTGCTGGTACACTTTCTCCTTGAGAACTGGAGCGGAAAAGCTTTTGGCTAAGATGTAGGCGACTAGAGAGGCAGAATACGCAGCTCCGGAGCTGGCCGAAAGCAAGTGCCGCTTGCCGGCGTCTTTCGGCAGAAGCGGCGCTTCGGAGCGCACCGCTGCCGCTCCAGTGATCTGTGCGCGAAGTAGCCGCTTCTTGTCCTCCGGCAGCCGGAGATCGCGGTAGCTTGCAAGAGGCGAAGAACGAAGCCGCGAAGAAGCCGGCTTGTGTGCGAAGCTCGCAGACTGCTGCAGGACGGTGGCTGCTGCTCTCCTGCCTCTTGAATTCACTCTTGGCATGCCAATGGAAGGTGTTCCAGGACAACTTTCCTGGTTTTTGACATAGTCGTCATGCATCCCACCTTGGAAATTCTTGTTGCTCCCCAGAGGCTGCGAGATGCAGAGAACACGGTGGCAGCTGCTGAAAAGAAGGGCAACTGTGAGTTGGTCAAGAAGCAAGAACCTAGGCAGCTGCCTGTGCTTGGCAAGGAGCAGCTGCTGGATTCTTGCAATTGCCTTCAGTGCGCACAGAAGCCCGCTGCTCTGCTGCTTGCTTTTTCGCCTTCAGTCAATTACACACTGCTGAAGCTGAGGCAGGCTGTTCAGCTTTGCTGCTTTTCAGCATCTCAGCTGCCCTTCTGCTCTGTGACAGCTCTCCAGGTTTCTTGCCTTCGCCAGGCTGCAACGTGCCCGCTAGTACCAAGAACTGGGCAGGAGTGGCAGAGAGCACGGCCATCTGCCAGCAGGTTGCAGCTTGCCCAGGAAATGCAGTGCCTTGGAATGTGCAGCAAATCTTATTTCCTGGCAAGGTCGGGCTAAGTGAGCAGTGCTGGTACACTTTCTCCTTGAGAACTGGAGCGGAAAAGCTTTTGGCTAAGATGTAGGCGACTAGAGAGGCAGAATACGCAGCTCCGGAGCTGGCCGAAAGCAAGTGCCGCTTGCCGGCGTCTTTCGGCAGAAGCGGCTCTTCGGAGCGCACCGCTGCCGCTCCAGTGATCTGTGCGCGAAGTAGCCGCTTCTTGTCCTCCGGCAGCCGGAGATCGCGGTAGCTTGCAAGAGGCGAAGAACGAAGCCGCGAAGAAGCCGGCTTGTGTGCGAAGCTCGCAGACTGCTGCAGGACGGTGGCTGCTGCTCTCCTGCCTCTTGAATTCACTTTTGGCATGCCAATGGAAGGTGTTCCAGGACAACTTTCCTGGGTTTTGACATAGTCGTCATGCATCCCACCTTGGAAATTCTTGTTGCTCCCCAGAGGCTGCGAGATGCAGAGAACACGGTGGCAGCTGCTGAAAAGAAGGGCAACTGTGAGTTGGTCAAGAAGCAAGAACCTAGGCAGCTGCCTGTGCTTGGCAAGGAGCAGCTGCTGGATTCTTGCAATTGCCTTCAGTGCGCACAGAAGCCCGCTGCTCTGCTGCTTGCTTTTTCGCCTTCAGTCAATTACACACTGCTGAAGCTGAGGCAGGCTGTTCAGCTTTGCTGCTTTTCAGCATCTCAGCTGCCCTTCTGCTCTGTGACAGCTCTCCAGGTTTCTTGCCTTCGCCAGGCTGCAACGTGCCCGCTAGTACCAAGAACTGGGCAGGAGTGGGCAGAGAGCACGGCCATCTGCCAAGGTTGCAGCTTGCCCAGGAAAATGCAGTGTCCTTGGAATGTGCAGCAAATCTTATTTCCTGGCAAGGTCGGGCTAAGTGAGCAGTGCTGGTACACTTTCTCCTTGAGAACTGGAGCGGAAAAGCTTTTGGCTAAGATGTAGGCGACTAGAGAGGCAGAATACGCAGCTCCGGAGCTGGCCGAAAGCAAGTGCCGCTTGCCGGCGTCTTTCGGCAGAAGCGGCTCTTCGGAGCGCACCGCTGCCGCTCCAGTGATCTGTGCGCGAAGTAGCCGCTTCTTGTCCTCCGGCAGCCGGAGATCGCGGTAGCTTGCAAGAGGCGAAGAACGAAGCCGCGAAGAAGCCGGCTTGTGTGCGAAGCTCGCAGACTGCTGCAGGACGGTGGCTGCTGCTCTCCTGCCTCTTGAATTCACTTTTGGCATGCCAATGGAAGGTGTTCCAGGACAACTTTCCTGGGTTTTGACATAGTCGTCATGCATCCCACCTTGGAAATTCTTGTTGCTCCCCAGAGGCTGCGAGATGCAGAGAACACGGTGGCAGCTGCTGAAAAGAAGGGCAACTGTGAGTTGGTCAAGAAGCAAGAACCTAGGCAGCTGCCTGTGCTTGGCAAGGAGCAGCTGCTGGATTCTTGCAATTGCCTTCAGTGCGCACAGAAGCCCGCTGCTCTGCTGCTTGCTTTTTCGCCTTCAGTCAATTACACACTGCTGAAGCTGAGGCAGGCTGTTCAGCTTTGCTGCTTTTCAGCATCTCAGCTGCCCTTCTGCTCTGTGACAGCTCTCCAGGTTTCTTGCCTTCGCCAGGCTGCAACGTGCCCGCTAGTACCAAGAACTGGCAGGAGTGGGCAGAGAGCACGGCCATCTGCCAGCAGGTTGCAGCTTGCCCAGGAAAGTGCAGTGCCCTTGGAGGTGCAGCAAATCTTATTTCCTGGCAAGGTCGGGCTAAGTGAGCAGTGCTGGTACACTTTCTCCTTGAGAACTGGAGCGGAAAAGCTTTTGGCTAAGATGTAGGCGACTAGAGAGGCAGAATACGCAGCTCCGGAGCTGGCCGAAAGCAAGTGCCGCTTGCCGGCGTCTTTCGGCAGAAGCGGCTCTTCGGAGCGCACCGCTGCCGCTCCAGTGATCTGTGCGCGAAGTAGCCGCTTCTTGTCCTCCGGCAGCCGGAGATCGCGGTAGCTTGCAAGAGGCGAAGAACGAAGCCGCGAAGAAGCCGGCTTGTGTGCGAAGCTCGCAGACTGCTGCAGGACGGTGGCTGCTGCTCTCCTGCCTCTTGAATTCACTTTTGGCATGCCAATGGAAGGTGTTCCAGGACAACTTTCCTGGGTTTTGACATAGTCGTCATGCATCCCACCTTGGAAATTCTTGTTGCTCCCCAGAGGCTGCGAGATGCAGAGAACACGGTGGCAGCTGCTGAAAAGAAGGGCAACTGTGAGTTGGTCAAGAAGCAAGAACCTAGGCAGCTGCCTGTGCTTGGCAAGGAGCAGCTGCTGGATTCTTGCAATTGCCTTCAGTGCGCACAGAAGCCCGCTGCTCTGCTGCTTGCTTTTTCGCCTTCAGTCAATTACACACTGCTGAAGCTGAGGCAGGCTGTTCAGCTTTGCTGCTTTTCAGCATCTCAGCTGCCCTTCTGCTCTGTGACAGCTCTCCAGGTTTCTTGCCTTCGCCAGGCTGCAACGTGCCCGCTAATACCAGGAAAATGCAGTGTCCTTGGAATGTGCAGCAAATCTTATTTCCTGGCAAGGTCGGGCTAAGTGAGCAGTGCTGGTACACTTTCTCCTTGAGAACTGGAGCGGAAAAGCTTTTGGCTAAGATGTAGGCGACTAGAGAGGCAGAATACGCAGCTCCGGAGCTGGCCGAAAGCAAGTGCCGCTTGCCGGCGTCTTTCGGCAGAAGCGGCTCTTCGGAGCGCACCGCTGCCGCTCCAGTCATCTGTGCGCGAAGTAGCCGCTTCTTGTCCTCCGGCAGCCGGAGATCGCGGTAGCTTGCAAGAGGCGAAGAACGAAGCCGCGAAGAAGCCGGCTTGTGTGCGAAGCTCGCAGACTGCTGCAGGACGGTGGCTGCTGCTCTCCTGCCTCTTGAATTCACTTTTGGCATGCCAATGGAAGGTGTTCCAGGACAACTTTCCTGGGTTTTGACATAGTCGTCATGCATCCCACCTTGGAAATTCTTGTTGCTCCCCAGAGGCTGCGAGATGCAGAGAACACGGTGGCAGCTGCTGAAAAGAAGGGCAACTGTGAGTTGGTCAAGAAGCAAGAACCTAGGCAGCTGCCTGTGCTTGGCAAGGAGCAGCTGCTGGATTCTTGCAATTGCCTTCAGTGCGCACAGAAGCCCGCTGCTCTGCTGCTTGCTTTTTCGCCTTCAGTCAATTACACACTGCTGAAGCTGAGGCAGGCTGTTCAGCTTTGCTGCTTTTCAGCATCTCAGCTGCCCTTCTGCTCTGTGACAGCTCTCCAGGTTTCTTGCCTTCGCCAGGCTGCAACGTGCCCGCTAATACCAAGAACTGGGCAGGAGTGGGCAGAGAGCACGGCCATCTGCCAGCAGTTGCAGCTTGCCCAGAAAGTGCAGTGCCTTGGAAGGTGCAGCAAATCTTATTTCCTGGCAAGGTCGGGCTAAGTGAGCAGTGCTGGTACACTTTCTCCTTGAGAACTGGAGCGGAAAAGCTTTTGGCTAAGATGTAGGCGACTAGAGAGGCAGAATACGCAGCTCCGGAGCTGGCCGAAAGCAAGTGCCGCTTGCCGGCGTCTTTCGGCAGAAGCGGCTCTTCGGAGCGCACCGCTGCCGCTCCAGTGATCTGTGCGCGAAGTAGCCGCTTCTTGTCCTCCGGCAGCCGGAGATCGCGGTAGCTTGCAAGAGGCGAAGAACGAAGCCGCGAAGAAGCCGGCTTGTGTGCGAAGCTCGCAGACTGCTGCAGGACGGTGGCTGCTGCTCTCCTGCCTCTTGAATTCACTCTTGGCATGCCAATGGAAGGTGTTCCAGGACAACTTTCCTGGGTTTTGACATAGTCGTCATGCATCCCACCTTGGAAATTCTTGTTGCTCCCCAGAGGCTGCGAGATGCAGAGAACACGGTGGCAGCTGCTGAAAAGAAGGGCAACTGTGAGTTGGTCAAGAAGCAAGAACCTAGGCAGCTGCCTGTGCTTGGCAAGGAGCAGCTGCTGGATTCTTGCAATTGCCTTCAGTGCGCACAGAAGCCCGCTGCTCTGCTGCTTGCTTTTTCGCCTTCAGTCAATTACACACTGCTGAAGCTGAGGCAGGCTGTTCAGCTTTGCTGCTTTTCAGCATCTCAGCTGCCCTTCTGCTCTGTGACAGCTCTCCAGGTTTCTTGCCTTCGCCAGGCTGCAACGTGCCCGCTAGTACCAAGAACTGGGCAGGAGTGGGCAGAGAGCACGGCCATCTGCCAGCAGGTTGCAGCTTGCCCAGGAAATGCAGTGCCCTTGGAGGTGCAGCAAATCTTATTTCCTGGCAAGGTCGGGCTAAGTGAGCAGTGCTGGTACACTTTCTCCTTGAGAACTGGAGCGGAAAAGCTTTTGGCTAAGATGTAGGCGACTAGAGAGGCAGAATACGCAGCTCCGGAGCTGGCCGAAAGCAAGTGCCGCTTGCCGGCGTCTTTCGGCAGAAGCGGCTCTTCGGAGCGCACCGCTGCCGCTCCAGTGATCTGTGCGCGAAGTAGCCGCTTCTTGTCCTCCGGCAGCCGGAGATCGCGGTAGCTTGCAAGAGGCGAAGAACGAAGCCGCGAAGAAGCCGGCTTGTGTGCGAAGCTCGCAGACTGCTGCAGGACGGTGGCTGCTGCTCTCCTGCCTCTTGAATTCACTTCTTGGCATGCCAATGGAAGGTGTTCCAGGACAACTTTCCTGGGTTTTGACATAGTCGTCATGCATCCCACCTTGGAAATTCTTGTTGCTCCCCAGAGGCTGCGAGATGCAGAGAACACGGTGGCAGCTGCTGAAAAGAAGGGCAACTGTGAGTTGGTCAAGAAGCAAGAACCTAGGCAGCTGCCTGTGCTTGGCAAGGAGCAGCTGCTGGATTCTTGCAATTGCCTTCAGTGCGCACAGAAGCCCGCTGCTCTGCTGCTTGCTTTTTCGCCTTCAGTCAATTACACACTGCTGAAGCTGAGGCAGGCTGTTCAGCTTTGCTGCTTTTCAGCATCTCAGCTGCCCTTCTGCTCTGTGACAGCTCTCCAGGTTTCTTGCCTTCGCCAGGCTGCAACGTGCCCGCTAGTACCAAGAACTGGGCAGGAGTGGGCAGAGAGCACGGCCATCTGCCAGCAGGTTGCAGCTTGCCCAGGAAAGTGCAGTGCCCTTGGAGGTGCAGCAAATCTTATTTCCTGGCAAGGTCGGGCTAAGTGAGCAGTGCTGGTACACTTTCTCCTTGAGAACTGGAGCGGAAAAGCTTTTGGCTAAGATGTAGGCGACTAGAGAGGCAGAATACGCAGCTCCGGAGCTGGCCGAAAGCAAGTGCCGCTTGCCGGCGTCTTTCGGCAGAAGCGGCGCTTCGGAGCGCACCGCTGCCGCTCCAGTGATCTGTGCGCGAAGTAGCCGCTTCTTGTCCTCCGGCAGCCGGAGATCGCGGTAGCTTGCAAGAGGCGAAGAACGAAGCCGCGAAGAAGCCGGCTTGTGTGCGAAGCTCGCAGACTGCTGCAGGACGGTGGCTGCTGCTCTCCTGCCTCTTGAATTCACTTTTGGCATGCCAATGGAAGGTGTTCCAGGACAACTTTCCTGGGTTTTGACATAGTCGTCATGCATCCCACCTTGGAAATTCTTGTTGCTCCCCAGAGGCTGCGAGATGCAGAGAACACGGTGGCAGCTGCTGAAAAGAAGGGCAACTGTGAGTTGGTCAAGAAGCAAGAACCTAGGCAGCTGCCTGTGCTTGGCAAGGAGCAGCTGCTGGATTCTTGCAATTGCCTTCAGTGCGCACAGAAGCCCGCTGCTCTGCTGCTTGCTTTTTCGCCTTCAGTCAATTACACACTGCTGAAGCTGAGGCAGGCTGTTCAGCTTTGCTGCTTTTCAGCATCTCAGCTGCCCTTCTGCTCTGTGACAGCTCTCCAGGTTTCTTGCCTTCGCCAGGCTGCAACGTGCCCGCTAGTACCAAGACTGGGCAGGAGTGGCAGAGAGCACGGCCATCTGCCAGAGGTTGCAGCTTGCCCAGGAAAGTGCATGCCCTTGGAAGTGCAGCAAATCTTATTTCCTGGCAAGGTCGGGCTAAGTGAGCAGTGCTGGTACACTTTCTCCTTGAGAACTGGAGCGGAAAAGCTTTTGGCTAAGATGTAGGCGACTAGAGAGGCAGAATACGCAGCTCCGGAGCTGGCCGAAAGCAAGTGCCGCTTGCCGGCGTCTTTCGGCAGAAGCGGCTCTTCGGAGCGCACCGCTGCCGCTCCAGTGATCTGTGCGCGAAGTAGCCGCTTCTTGTGTCCTCCGGCAGCCGGAGATCGCGGTAGCTTGCAAGAGGCGAAGAACGAAGCCGCGAAGAAGCCGGCTTGTGTGCGAAGCTCGCAGACTGCTGCAGGACGGTGGCTGCTGCTCTCCTGCCTCTTGAATTCACTTTTGGCATGCCAATGGAAGGTGTTCCAGGACAACTTTCCTGGGTTTTGACATAGTCGTCATGCATCCCACCTTGGAAATTCTTGTTGCTCCCCAGAGGCTGCGAGATGCAGAGAACACGGTGGCAGCTGCTGAAAAGAAGGGCAACTGTGAGTTGGTCAAGAAGCAAGAACCTAGGCAGCTGCCTGTGCTTGGCAAGGAGCAGCTGCTGGATTCTTGCAATTGCCTTCAGTGCGCACAGAAGCCCGCTGCTCTGCTGCTTGCTTTTTCGCCTTCAGTCAATTACACACTGCTGAAGCTGAGGCAGGCTGTTCAGCTTTGCTGCTTTTCAGCATCTCAGCTGCCCTTCTGCTCTGTGACAGCTCTCCAGGTTTCTTGCCTTCGCCAGGCTGCAACGTGCCCGCTAGTACCAAGACTGGGCAGGAGTGGGCAGAGAGCACGGCCATCTGCCAGCAGGTTGCAGCTTGCCCAGGAAAGTGCAGTGCCTTGGAATGTGCAGCAAATCTTATTTCCTGGCAAGGTCGGGCTAAGTGAGCAGTGCTGGTACACTTTCTCCTTGAGAACTGGAGCGGAAAAGCTTTTGGCTAAGATGTAGGCGACTAGAGAGGCAGAATACGCAGCTCCGGAGCTGGCCGAAAGCAAGTGCCGCTTGCCGGCGTCTTTCGGCAGAAGCGGCTCTTCGGAGCGCACCGCTGCCGCTCCAGTGATCTGTGCGCGAAGTAGCCGCTTCTTGTCCTCCGGCAGCCGGAGATCGCGGTAGCTTGCAAGAGGCGAAGAACGAAGCCGCGAAGAAGCCGGCTTGTGTGCGAAGCTCGCAGACTGCTGCAGGACGGTGGCTGCTGCTCTCCTGCCTCTTGAATTCACTTCTTGGCATGCCAATGGAAGGTGTTCCAGGACAACTTTCCTGGGTTTTGACATAGTCGTCATGCATCCCACCTTGGAAATTCTTGTTGCTCCCCAGAGGCTCCGAGATGCAGAGAACACGGTGGCAGCTGCTGAAAAGAAGGGCAACTGTGAGTTGGTCAAGAAGCAAGAACCTAGGCAGCTGCCTGTGCTTGTCAAGGAGCAGCTGCTGGATTCTTGCAATTGCCTTCAGTGCGCACAGAAGCCCGCTGCTCTGCTGCTTGCTTTTTCGCCTTCAGTCAATTACACACTGCTGAAGCTGAGGCAGGCTGTTCAGCTTTGCTGCTTTTCAGCATCTCAGCTGCCCTTCTGCTGCTCTGTGACAGCTCTCCAGGTTTCTTGCCTTCGCCAGGCTGCAACGTGCCCGCTAGTACCAGGAAAATGCAGTGTCCTTGGAATGTGCAGCAAATCTTATTTCCTGGCAAGGTCGGGCTAAGTGAGCAGTGCTGGTACACTTTCTCCTTGAGAACTGGAGCGGAAAAGCTTTTGGCTAAGATGTAGGCGACTAGAGAGGCAGAATACGCAGCTGCGGAGCTGGCCGAAAGCAAGTGCCGCTTGCCGGCGTCTTTCGGCAGAAGCGGCGCTTTCGGAGCGCACCGCTGCCGCTCCAGTGATCTGTGCGCGAAGTAGCCGCTTCTTGTCCTCCGGCAGCCGGAGATCGCGGTAGCTTGCAAGAGGCGAAGAACGAAGCCGCCAGAAGCCGGCTTGTGTGCGAAGCTCGCAGACTGCTGCAGGACGCTGGCTGCTGCTCTCCTGCCTCTTGAATTCACTCTTGGCATGCCAATGGAAGGTGTTCCAGGACAACTTTCCTGGGTTTTGACATAGTCGTCATGCATCCCACCTTGGAAATTCTTGTTGCTCCCCAGAGGCTTCCGAGATGCAGAGAACACGGCTGGCAGCTGCTGAAAAGAAGGGCAACTGTGAGTTGGTCAAGAAGCAAGAACCTAGGCAGCTGCCTGTGCTTGGCAAGGAGCAGCTGCTGGATTCTTGCAATTGCCTTCAGTGCGCACAGAAGCCCGCTGCTCTGCTGCTTGCTTTTTCGCCTTCAGTCAATTACACACTGCTGAAGCTGAGGCAGGCTGTTCAGCTTTGCTGCTTTTCAGCATCTCAGCTGCCCTTCTGCTCTGTGACAGCTCTCCAGGTTTCTTGCCTTCGCCAGGCTGCAACGTGCCCGCTAGTACCAAGAACTGGGCAGGAGTGGGCAGAGAGCACGGCCATCTGCCAGCAGGTTGCAGCTTGCCCAGGAAAGTGCAGTGTCCTTGGAAGTGCAGCAAATCTTATTTCCTGGCAAGGTCGGGCTAAGTGAGCAGTGCTGGTACACTTTCTCCTTGAGAACTGGAGCGGAAAAGCTTTTGGCTAAGATGTAGGCGACTAGAGAGGCAGAATACGCAGCTCCGGAGCTGGCCGAAAGCAAGTGCCGCTTGCCGGCGTCTTTCGGCAGAAGCGGCGCTTCGGAGCGCACCGCTGCCGCTCCAGTGATCTGTGCGCGAAGTAGCCGCTTCTTGTCCTCCGGCAGCCGAGATCGCGGTAGCTTGCAAGAGGCGAAGAACGAAGCCGCCAAGAAGCCGGCTTGTGTGCGAAGCTCGCAGACTGCTGCAGGACGGTGGCTGCTGCTCTCCTGCCTCTTGAATTCACTCTTGGCATGCCAATGGAAGGTGTTCCAGGACAACTTTCCTGGGTTTTGACATAGTCGTCATGCATCCCACCTTGGAAATTCTTGTTGCTCCCCAGAGGCTCCGAGATGCAGAGAACACGGTGGCAGCTGCTGAAAAGAAGGGCAACTGGGAGTTGGTCAAGAAGCAAGAACCTAGGCAGCTGACTGTGCTTGGCAAGGAGCAGCTGCTGGATTCTTGCAATTGCCTTCAGTGCGCACAGAAGCCCGCTGCTCTGCTGCTTGCTTTTTTCGCCTTCAGTCAATTACACACTGCTGAAGCTGAGGCAGGCTGTTCAGCTTTGCTGCTTTTCAGCATCTCAGCTGCCCTTCTGCTCTGTGACAGCTCTCCAGGTTCTTGCCTTCGCCAGGCTGCAACGTGCCCGCTAGTACCAAGAACTGGGCAGGAGTGGGCAGAGAGCACGGCCATCTGCCAGCAGGTTGCAGCTTGCCCAGGAAAGTGCAGTGTCCTTGGAATGTGCAGCAAATCTTATTTCCTGGCAAGGTCGGGCTAAGTGAGCAGTGCTGGTACACTTTCTCCTTGAGAACTGGAGCGGAAAAGCTTTTGGCTAAGATGTAGGCGACTAGAGAGGCAGAATACGCAGCTCCGGAGCTGGCCGAAAGCAAGTGCCGCTTGCCGGCGTCTTTCGGCAGAAGCGGCGCTTCGGAGCGCACCGCTGCCGCTCCAGTGATCTGTGCGCGAAGTAGCCGCTTCTTGTCCTCCGGCAGCCGGAGATCGCGGTAGCTTGCAAGAGGCGAAGAACGAAGCCGCGAAGAAGCCGGCTTGTGTGCGAAGCTCGCAGACTGCTGCAGGACGGTGGCTGCTGCTCTCCTGCCTCTTGAATTCACTCTTGGCATGCCAATGGAAGGTGTTCCAGGACAACTTTCCTGGGTTTTGACATAGTCGTCATGCATCCCACCTTGGAAATTCTTGTTGCTCCCCAGAGGCTCCGAGATGCAGAGAACACGGTGGCAGCTGCTGAAAAGAAGGGCAACTGTGAGTTGGTCAAGAAGCAAGAACCTAGGCAGCTGCCTGTGCTTGGCAAGGAGCAGCTGCTGGATTCTTGCAATTGCCTTCAGTGCGCACAGAAGCCCGCTGCTCTGCTGCTTGCTTTTTCGCCTTCAGTCAATTACACACTGCTGAAGCTGAGGCAGGCTGTTCAGCTTTGCTGCTTTTCAGCATCTCAGCTGCCCTTCTGCTCTGTGACAGCTCTCCAGGTTTCTTGCCTTCGCCAGGCTGCAACGTGCCCGCTAGTACCAAGAACTGGGCAGGAGTGGGCAGAGAGCACGGCCATCTGCCAGCAGGTTGCAGCTTGCCCAGGAAAGTGCAGTGCCCTTGGAATGTGCAAAATCTTATTTCCTGGCAAGGTCGGGCTAAGTGAGCAGTGCTGGTACACTTTCTCCTTGAGAACTGGAGCGGAAAAGCTTTTGGCTAAGATGTAGGCGACTAGAGAGGCAGAATACGCAGCTCCGGAGCTGGCCGAAAGCAAGTGCCGCTTGCCGGCGTCTTTCGGCAGAAGCGGCGCTTCGGAGCGCACCGCTGCCGCTCCAGTGATCTGTGCGCGAAGTAGCCGCTTCTTGTCCTCCGGCAGCCGGAGATCGCGGTAGCTTGCAAGAGGCGAAGAACGAAGCCGCGAAGAAGCCGGCTTGTGTGCGAAGCTCGCAGACTGCTGCAGGACGGTGGCTGCTGCTCTCCTGCCTCTTGAATTCACTCTTGGCATGCCAATGGAAGGTGTTCCAGGACAACTTTCCTGGGTTTTGACATAGTCGTCATGCATCCCACCTTGGAAATTCTTGTTGCTCCCCAGAGGCTCCGAGATGCAGAGAACACGGTGGCAGCTGCTGAAAAGAAGGGCAACTGTGAGTTGGTCAAGAAGCAAGAACCTAGGCAGCTGCTGTGCTTGGCAAGGAGCAGCTGCTGGATTCTTGCAATTGCCTTCAGTGCGCACAGAAGCCCGCTGCTCTGCTGCTTGCTTTTTCGCCTTCAGTCAATTACACACTGCTGAAGCTGAGGCAGGCTGTTCAGCTTTGCTGCTTTTCAGCATCTCAGCTGCCCTTCTGCTCTGTGACAGCTCTCCAGGTTTCTTGCCTTCGCCAGGCTGCAACGTGCCCGCTAGTACCAAGAACTGGGCAGGAGTGGGCAGAGAGCACGGCCATCTGCCAGCAGGTTGCAGCTTGCCCAGGAAAGTGCAGTGTCCTTGGAATGTGCAGCAAATCTTATTTCCTGGCAAGGTCGGGCTAAGTGAGCAGTGCTGGTACACTTTCTCCTTGAGAACTGGAGCGGAAAAGCTTTTGGCTAAGATGTAGGCGACTAGAGAGGCAGAATACGCAGCTCCGGAGCTGGCCGAAAGCAAGTGCCGCTTGCCGGCGTCTTTCGGCAGAAGCGGCGCTTCGGAGCGCACCGCTGCCGCTCCAGTGATCTGTGCGCGAAGTAGCCGCTTCTTGTCCTCCGGCAGCCGGAGATCGCGGTAGCTTGCAAGAGGCGAAGAACGAAGCCGCGAAGAAGCCGGCTTGTGTGCGAAGCTCGCAGACTGCTGCAGGACGGTGGCTGCTGCTCTCCTGCCTCTTGAATTCACTCTTGGCATGCCAATGGAAGGTGTTCCAGGACAACTTTCCTGGGTTTTGACATAGTCGTCATGCATCCCACCTTGGAAATTCTTGTTGCTCCCGAGGCTCCGAGATGCAGAGAACACGGTGGCAGCTGCTGAAAAGAAGGGCAACTGTGAGTTGGTCAAGAAGCAAGAACCTAGGCAGCTGACTGTGCTTGGCAAGGAGCAGCTGCTGGATTCTTGCAATTGCCTTCAGTGCGCACAGAAGCCCGCTGCTCTGCTGCTTGCTTTTTCGCCTTCAGTCAATTACACACTGCTGAAGCTGAGGCAGGCTGTTCAGCTTTGCTGCTTTTCAGCATCTCAGCTGCCCTTCTGCTCTGTGACAGCTCTCCAGGTTTCTTGCCTTCGCCAGGCTGCAACGTGCCCGCTAGTACCAAGAACTGGGCAGGAGTGGGCAGAGAGCACGGCCATCTGCCAGCAGGTTGCAGCTTGCCCAGGAAAGTGCAGTGTCCTTGGAATGTGCAGCAAATCTTATTTCCTGGCAAGGTCGGGCTAAGTGAGCAGTGCTGGTACACTTTCTCCTTGAGAACTGGAGCGGAAAAGCTTTTGGCTAAGATGTAGGCGACTAGAGAGGCAGAATACGCAGCTCCGGAGCTGGCCGAAAGCAAGTGCCGCTTGCCGGCGTCTTTCGGCAGAAGCGGCGCTTCGGAGCGCACCGCTGCCGCTCCAGTGATCTGTGCGCGAAGTAGCCGCTTCTTGTCCTCCGGCAGCCGGAGATCGCGGTAGCTTGCAAGAGGCGAAGAACGAAGCCGCGAAGAAGCCGGCTTGTGTGCGAAGCTCGCAGACTGCTGCAGGACGGTGGCTGCTGCTCTCCTGCCTCTTGAATTCACTCTTGGCATGCCAATGGAAGGTGTTCCAGGACAACTTTCCTGGTTTTGACATAGTCGTCATGCATCCCACCTTGGAAATTCTTGTTGCTCCCCAGAGGCTCCGAGATGCAGAGAACACGGTGGCAGCTGCTGAAAAGAAGGGCAACTGTGAGTTGGTCAAGAAGCAAGAACCTAGGCAGCTGACTGTGCTTGGCAAGGAGCAGCTGCTGGATTCTTGCAATTGCCTTCAGTGCGCACAGAAGCCCGCTGCTCTGCTGCTTGCTTTTTCGCCTTCAGTCAATTACACACTGCTGAAGCTGAGGCAGGCTGTTCAGCTTTGCTGCTTTTCAGCATCTCAGCTGCCCTTCTGCTCTGTGACAGCTCTCCAGGTTTCTTGCCTTCGCCAGGCTGCAACGTGCCCGCTAGTACCAAGAACTGGGCAGGAGTGGGCAGAGAGCACGGCCATCTGCCAGCAGGTTGCAGCTTGCCCAGGAAAGTGCAGTGTCCTTGGAATGTGCAGCAAATCTTATTTCCTGGCAAGGTCGGGCTAAGTGAGCAGTGCTGGTACACTTTCTCCTTGAGAACTGGAGCGGAAAAGCTTTTGGCTAAGATGTAGGCGACTAGAGAGGCAGAATACGCAGCTCCGGAGCTGGCCGAAAGCAAGTGCCGCTTGCCGGCGTCTTTCGGCAGAAGCGGCGCTTCGGAGCGCACCGCTGCCGCTCCAGTGATCTGTGCGCGAAGTAGCCGCTTCTTGTCCTCCGGCAGCCGGAGATCGCGGTAGCTTGCAAGAGGCGAAGAACGAAGCCGCGAAGAAGCCGGCTTGTGTGCGAAGCTCGCAGACTGCTGCAGGACGGTGGCTGCTGCTCTCCTGCCTCTTGAATTCACTCTTGGCATGCCAATGGAAGGTGTTCCAGGACAACTTTCCTGGTTTTGACATAGTCGTCATGCATCCCACCTTGGAAATTCTTGTTGCTCCCCAGAGGCTCCGAGATGCAGAGAACACGGTGGCAGCTGCTGAAAAGAAGGGCAACTGTGAGTTGGTCAAGAAGCAAGAACCTAGGCAGCTGCCTGTGCTTGGCAAGGAGCAGCTGCTGGATTCTTGCAATTGCCTTCAGTGCGCACAGAAGCCCGCTGCTCTGCTGCTTGCTTTTTCGCCTTCAGTCAATTACACACTGCTGAAGCTGAGGCAGGCTGTTCAGCTTTGCTGCTTTTCAGCATCTCAGCTGCCCTTCTGCTCTGTGACAGCTCTCCAGGTTTCTTGCCTTCGCCAGGCTGCAACGTGCCCGCTAGTACCAAGAACTGGGCAGGAGTGGGCAGAGAGCACGGCCATCTGCCAGCAGGTTGCAGCTTGCCCAGGAAAGTGCAGTGTCCTTGGAAGTGCAGCAAATCTTCTTATTTCCTGGCAAGGTCGGGCTAAGTGAGCAGTGCTGGTACACTTTCTCCTTGAGAACTGGAGCGGAAAAGCTTTTGGCTAAGATGTAGGCGACTAGAGAGGCAGAATACGCAGCTCCGGAGCTGGCCGAAAGCAAGTGCCGCTTGCCGGCGTCTTTCGGCAGAAGCGGCGCTTCGGAGCGCACCGCTGCCGCTCCAGTGATCTGTGCGCGAAGTAGCCGCTTCTTGTCCTCCGGCAGCCGGAGATCGCGGTAGCTTGCAAGAGGCGAAGAACGAAGCCGCGAAGAAGCCGGCTTGTGTGCGAAGCTCGCAGACTGCTGCAGGACGGTGGCTGCTGCTCTCCTGCCTCTTGAATTCACTCTTGGCATGCCAATGGAAGGTGTTCCAGGACAACTTTCCTGGGTTTTGACATAGTCGTCATGCATCCCACCTTGGAATTCTTGTTGCTCCCCAGAGGCTCCGAGATGCAGAGAACACGGTGGCAGCTGCTGAAAAGAAGGGCAACTGTGAGTTGGTCAAGAAGCAAGAACCTAGGCAGCTGACTGTGCTTGGCAAGGAGCAGCTGCTGGATTCTTGCAATTGCCTTCAGTGCGCACAGAAGCCCGCTGCTCTGCTGCTTGCTTTTTCGCCTTCAGTCAATTACACACTGCTGAAGCTGAGGCAGGCTGTTCAGCTTTGCTGCTTTTCAGCATCTCAGCTGCCCTTCTGCTCTGTGACAGCTCTCCAGGTTTCTTGCCTTCGCCAGGCTGCAACGTGCCCGCTAGTACCAAGAACTGGGCAGGAGTGGGCAGAGAGCACGGCCATCTGCCAGCAGGTTGCAGCTTGCCCAGGAAAGTGCAGTGTCCTTGGAATGTGCAGCAAATCTTATTTCCTGGCAAGGTCGGGCTAAGTGAGCAGTGCTGGTACACTTTCTCCTTGAGAACTGAAGCGGAAAAGCTTTTGGCTAAGATGTAGGCGACTAGAGAGGCAGAATACGCAGCTCCGGAGCTGGCCGAAAGCAAGTGCCGCTTGCCGTCGTCTTTCGGCAGAAGCGGCGCTTCGGAGCGCACCGCTGCCGCTCCAGTGATCTGTGCGCGAAGTAGCCGCTTCTTGTCCTCCGGCAGCCGGAGATCGCGGTAGCTTGCAAGAGGCGAAGAACGAAGCCGCGAAGAAGCCGGCTTGTGTGCGAAGCTCGCAGACTGCTGCAGGACGGTGGCTGCTGCTCTCCTGCCTCTTGAATTCACTCTTGGCATGCCAATGGAAGGTGTTCCAGGACAACTTTCCTGGGTTTTGACATAGTCGTCATGCATCCCACCTTGGAAATTCTTGTTGCTCCCCAGAGGCTCCGAGATGCAGAGAACACGGTGGCAGCTGCTGAAAAGAAGGGCAACTGTGAGTTGGTCAAGAAGCAAGAACCTAGGCAGCTGACTGTGCTTGGCAAGGAGCAGCTGCTGGATTCTTGCAATTGCCTTCAGTGCGCACAGAAGCCCGCTGCTCTGCTGCTTGCTTTTTCGCCTTCAGTCAATTACACACTGCTGAAGCTGAGGCAGGCTGTTCAGCTTTGCTGCTTTTCAGCATCTCAGCTGCCCTTCTGCTCTGTGACAGCTCTCCAGGTTTCTTGCCTTCGCCAGGCTGCAACGTGCCCGCTAGTACCAAGAACTGGGCAGGAGTGGGCAGAGAGCACGGCCATCTGCCAGCAGGTTGCAGCTTGCCCAGGAAAGTGCAGTGCCTTGGAATGTGCAGCAAATCTTATTTCCTGGCAAGGTCGGGCTAAGTGAGCAGTGCTGGTACACTTTCTCCTTGAGAACTGGAGCGGAAAAGCTTTTGGCTAAGATGTAGGCGACTAGAGAGGCAGAATACGCAGCTCCGGAGCTGGCCGAAAGCAAGTGCCGCTTGCCGGCGTCTTTCGGCAGAAGCGGCGCTTCGGAGCGCACCGCTGCCGCTCCAGTGATCTGTGCGCGAAGTAGCCGCTTCTTGTCCTCCGGCAGCCGGAGATCGCGGTAGCTTGCAAGAGGCGAAGAACGAAGCCGCGAAGAAGCCGGCTTGTGTGCGAAGCTCGCAGACTGCTGCAGGACGGTGGCTGCTGCTCTCCTGCCTCTTGAATTCACTCTTGGCATGCCAATGGAAGGTGTTCCAGGACAACTTTCCTGGGTTTTGACATAGTCGTCATGCATCCCACCTTGGAAATTCTTGTTGCTCCCCAGAGGCTCCGAGATGCAGAGAACACGGTGGCAGCTGCTGAAAAGAAGGGCAACTGTGAGTTGGTCAAGAAGCAAGAACCTAGGCAGCTGACTGTGCTTGGCAAGGAGCAGCTGCTGGATTCTTGCAATTGCCTTCAGTGCGCACAGAAGCCCGCTGCTCTGCTGCTTGCTTTTTCGCCTTCAGTCAATTACACACTGCTGAAGCTGAGGCAGGCTGTTCAGCTTTGCTGCTTTTCAGCATCTCAGCTGCCCTTCTGCTCTGTGACAGCTCTCCAGGTTTCTTGCCTTCGCCAGGCTGCAACGTGCCCGCTAGTACCAAGAACTGGGCAGGAGTGGGCAGAGAGCACGGCCATCTGCCAGCAGGTTGCAGCTTGCCCAGGAAAGTGCAGTGTCCTTGGAATGTGCAGCAAATCTTATTTCCTGGCAAGGTCGGGCTAAGTGAGCAGTGCTGGTACACTTTCTCCTTGAGAACTGGAGCGGAAAAGCTTTTGGCTAAGATGTAGGCGACTAGAGAGGCAGAATACGCAGCTCCGGAGCTGGCCGAAAGCAAGTGCCGCTTGCCGGCGTCTTTCGGCAGAAGCGGCTCTTCGGAGCGCACCGCTGCCGCTCCAGTGATCTGTGCGCGAAGTAGCCGCTTCTTGTCCTCCGGCAGCCGGAAATCGCGGTAGCTTGCAAGAGGCGAAGAACGAAGCCGCGAAGAAGCCGGCTTGTGTGCGAAGGTGGCAGCCTGCTGCAGGACGGTGGCTGCTGCTCTCCTGCCTCTTGAATTCACTTTTGGCATGCCAATGGAAGGTGTTCCAGGACAACTTTCTTGGGTTTTGACATAGTCGTCATGCATCCCACCTTGGAAATTCTTGTTGCTCCCAGAGGCTCCGAGATGCAGAGAACATGGTGGCAGCTGCTGAAAAGAAGGGCAACTGGGAGTTGGTCAAGAAGCAAGAACCTAGGCAGCTGCCTGTGCTTGGCAAGGAGCAGCTGCTGGATTCTTGCAATTGCCTTCAGTGCGCACAGAAGCCCGCTGCTCTGCTGCTTGGTTTTTCGCCTTCAGTCAATTACACACTGCTGAAGCTGAGGCAGGCTGTTCAGCTTTGCTGCTTTTCAGCATCTCAGCTGCCCTTCTGCTCTGTGACAGCTCTCCAGGTTTCTTGCCTTCGCCAGGCTGCAACGTGCCCGCTAGTACCAAGAACTGGGCAGGAGTGGGCAGAGAGCACGGCCATCTGCCAGCAGGTTGCAGCTTGCCCAGGAAAGTGCAGTGTCCTTGGAATGTGCAGCAAATCTTATTTCCTGGCAAGGTCGGGCTAAGTGAGCAGTGCTGGTACACTTTCTCCTTGAGAACTGGAGCGGAAAAGCTTTTGGCTAAGATGTAGGCGACTAGAGAGGCAGAATACGCAGCTCCGGAGCTGGCCGAAAGCAAGTGCCGCTTGCCGGCGTCTTTCGGCAGAAGCGGCGCTTCGGAGCGCACCGCTGCCGCTCCAGTGATCTGTGCGCGAAGTAGCCGCTTCTTGTCCTCCGGCAGCCGGAGATCGCGGTAGCTTGCAAGAGGCGAAGAACGAAGCCGCGAAGAAGCCGGCTTGTGTGCGAAGCTCGCAGACTGCTGCAGGACGGTGGCTGCTGCTCTCCTGCCTCTTGAATTCACTCTTGGCATGCCAATGGAAGTGTTCCAGGACAACTTTCCTGGGTTTTGACATAGTCGTCATGCATCCCACCTTGGAAATTCTTGTTGCTCCCCAGAGGCTCCGAGATGCAGAGAACACGGTGGCAGCTGCTGAAAAGAAGGGCAACTGTGAGTTGGTCAAGAAGCAAGAACCTAGGCAGCTGCCTGTGCTTGGCAAGGAGCAGCTGCTGGATTCTTGCAATTGCCTTCAGTGCGCACAGAAGCCCGCTGCTCTGCTGCTTGCTTTTTCGCCTTCAGTCAATTACACACTGCTGAAGCTGAGGCAGGCTGTTCAGCTTTGCTGCTTTTCAGCATCTCAGCTGCCCTTCTGCTCTGTGACAGCTCTCCAGGTTTCTTGCCTTCGCCAGGCTGCAACGTGCCCGCTAGTACCAAGAACTGGGCAGGAGTGGGCAGAGAGCACGGCCATCTGCCAGCAGGTTGCAGCTTGCCCAGGAAAGTGCAGTGTCCTTGGAATGTGCAGCAAATCTTATTTCCTGGCAAGGTCGGGCTAAGTGAGCAGTGCTGGTACACTTTCTCCTTGAGAACTGGAGCGGAAAAGCTTTTGGCTAAGATGTAGGCGACTAGAGAGGCAGAATACGCAGCTCCGGAGCTGGCCGAAAGCAAGTGCCGCTTGCCGGCGTCTTTCGGCAGAAGCGGCGCTTCGGAGCGCACCGCTGCCGCTCCAGTGATCTGTGCGCGAAGTAGCCGCTTCTTGTCCTCCGGCAGCCGGAGATCGCGGTAGCTTGCAAGAGGCGAAGAACGAAGCCGCGAAGAAGCCGGCTTGTGTGCGAAGCTCGCAGACTGCTGCAGGACGGTGGCTGCTGCTCTCCTGCCTCTTGAATTCACTCTTGGCATGCCAATGGAAGGTGTTCCAGGACAACTTTCCTGGGTTTTGACATAGTCGTCATGCATCCCACCTTGGAAATTCTTGTTGCTCCCCAGAGGCTCCGAGATGCAGAGAACACGGTGGCAGCTGCTGAAAAGAAGGGCAACTGTGAGTTGGTCAAGAAGCAAGAACCTAGGCAGCTGCCTGTGCTTGGCAAGGAGCAGCTGCTGGATTCTTGCAATTGCCTTCAGTGCGCACAGAAGCCCGCTGCTCTGCTGCTTGCTTTTTCGCCTTCAGTCAATTACACACTGCTGAAGCTGAGGCAGGCTGTTCAGCTTTGCTGCTTTTCAGCATCTCAGCTGCCCTTCTGCTCTGTGACAGCTCTCCAGGTTTCTTGCCTTCGCCAGGCTGCAACGTGCCCGCTAGTACCAAGAACTGGGCAGGAGTGGGCAGAGAGCACGGCCATCTGCCAGCAGGTTGCAGCTTGCCCAGGAAGTGCAGTGTCCTTGGAAGTGCAGCAAATCTTATTTCCTGGCAAGGTCGGGCTAAGTGAGCAGTGCTGGTACACTTTCTCCTTGAGAACTGGAGCGGAAAAGCTTTTGGCTAAGATGTAGGCGACTAGAGAGGCAGAATACGCAGCTCCGGAGCTGGCCGAAAGCAAGTGCCGCTTGCCGGCGTCTTTCGGCAGAAGCGGCGCTTCGGAGCGCACCGCTGCCGCTCCAGTGATCTGTGCGCGAAGTAGCCGCTTCTTGTCCTCCGGCAGCCGGAGATCGCGGTAGCTTGCAAGAGGCGAAGAACGAAGCCGCGAAGAAGCCGCCTTGTGTGCGAAGCTCGCAGACTGCTGCAGGACGGTGGCTGCTGCTCTCCTGCCTCTTGAATTCACTTTTGGCATGCCAATGGAAGGTGTTCCAGGACAACTTTCCTGGGTTTTGACATAGTCGTCATGCATCCCACCTTGGAAATTCTTGTTGCTCCCCAGAGGCTCCGAGATGCAGAGAACACGGTGGCAGCTGCTGAAAAGAAGGGCAACTGTGAGTTGGTCAAGAAGCAAGAACCTAGGCAGCTGCCTGTGCTTGGCAAGGAGCAGCTGCTGGATTCTTGCAATTGCCTTCAGTGCGCACAGAAGCCCGCTGCTCTGCTGCTTGCTTTTTCGCCTTCAGTCAATTACACACTGCTGAAGCTGAGGCAGGCTGTTCAGCTTTGCTGCTTTTCAGCATCTCAGCTGCCCTTCTGCTCTGTGACAGCTCTCCAGGTTTCTTGCCTTCGCCAGGCTGCAACGTGCCCGCTAGTACCAAGAACTGGGCAGGAGTGGGCAGAGAGCACGGCCATCTGCCAGCAGGTTGCAGCTTGCCCAGGAAAGTTGGGAATGTGCAGCAAATCTTATTTCCTGGCAAGGTCGGGCTAAGTGAGCAGTGCTGGTACACTTTCTCCTTGAGAACTGGAGCGGAAAAGCTTTTGGCTAAGATGTAGGCGACTAGAGAGGCAGAATACGCAGCTCCGGAGCTGGCCGAAAGCAAGTGCCGCTTGCCGGCGTCTTTCGGCAGAAGCGGCGCTTCGGAGCGCACCGCTGCCGCTCCAGTGATCTGTGCGCGAAGTAGCCGCTTCTTGTCCTCCGGCAGCCGGAGATCGCGGTAGCTTGCAAGAGGCGAAGAACGAAGCCGCGAAGAAGCCGGCTTGTGTGCGAAGCTCGCAGACTGCTGCAGGACGGTGGCTGCTGCTCTCCTGCCTCTTGAATTCACTCTTGGCATGCCAATGGAAGGTGTTCCAGGACAACTTTCCTGGGTTTTGACATAGTCGTCATGCATCCCACCTTGGAAATTCTTGTTGCTCCCCAGAGGCTCCGAGATGCAGAGAACACGGTGGCAGCTGCTGAAAAGAAGGGCAACTGTGAGTTGGTCAAGAAGCAAGAACCTAGGCAGCTGCCTGTGCTTGGCAAGGAGCAGCTGCTGGATTCTTGCAATTGCCTTCAGTGCGCACAGAAGCCCGCTGCTCTGCTGCTTGCTTTTTCGCCTTCAGTCAATTACACACTGCTGAAGCTGAGGCAGGCTGTTCAGCTTTGCTGCTTTTCAGCATCTCAGCTGCCCTTCTGCTCTGTGACAGCTCTCCAGGTTTCTTGCCTTCGCCAGGCTGCAACGTGCCCGCTAGTACCAAGAACTGGGCAGGAGTGGGCAGAGAGCACGGCCATCTGCCAGCAGGTTGCAGCTTGCCCAGGAAAGTGCAGTGCCTTGGAATGTGCAGCAAATCTTATTTCCTGGCAAGGTCGGGCTAAGTGAGCAGTGCTGGTACACTTTCTCCTTGAGAACTGGAGCGGAAAAGCTTTTGGCTAAGATGTAGGCGACTAGAGAGGCAGAATACGCAGCTGCGGAGCTGGCCGAAAGCAAGTGCCGCTTGCCGGCGTCTTTCGGCAGAAGCGGCGCTTCGGAGCGCACCGCTGCCGCTCCAGTGATCTGTGCGCGAAGTAGCCGCTTCTTGTCCTCCGGCAGCCGGAGATCGCGGTAGCTTGCAAGAGGCGAAGAACGAAGCCGCGAAGAAGCCGGCTTGTGTGCGAAGCTCGCAGACTGCTGCAGGACGGTGGCTGCTGCTCTCCTGCCTCTTGAATTCACTCTTGGCATGCCAATGGAAGGTGTTCCAGGACAACTTTCCTGGGTTTTGACATAGTCGTCATGCATCCCACCTTGGAAATTCTTGTTGCTCCCCAGAGGCTCCGAGATGCAGAGAACACGGTGGCAGCTGCTGAAAAGAAGGGCAACTGTGAGTTGGTCAAGAAGCAAGAACCTAGGCAGCTGCCTGTGCTTGGCAAGGAGCAGCTGCTGGATTCTTGCAATTGCCTTCAGTGCGCACAGAAGCCCGCTGCTCTGCTGCTTGCTTTTTCGCCTTCAGTCAATTACACACTGCTGAAGCTGAGGCAGGCTGTTCAGCTTTGCTGCTTTTCAGCATCTCAGCTGCCCTTCTGCTCTGTGACAGCTCTCCAGGTTTCTTGCCTTCGCCAGGCTGCAACGTGCCCGCTAGTACCAAGAACTGGGCAGGAGTGGGCAGAGAGCACGGCCATCTGCCAGCAGGTTGCAGCTTGCCCAGGAAAGTGCAGTGCCCTTGGAATGTGCAGCAAATCTTATTTCCTGGCAAGGTCGGGCTAAGTGAGCAGTGCTGGTACACTTTCTCCTTGAGAACTGGAGCGGAAAAGCTTTTGGCTAAGATGTAGGCGACTAGAGAGGCAGAATACGCAGCTCCGGAGCTGGCCGAAAGCAAGTGCCGCTTGCCGGCGTCTTTCGGCAGAAGCGGCGCTTCGGAGCGCACCGCTGCCGCTCCAGTGATCTGTGCGCGAAGTAGCCGCTTCTTGTCCTCCGGCAGCCGGAGATCGCGGTAGCTTGCAAGAGGCGAAGAACGAAGCCGCGAAGAAGCCGGCTTGTGTGCGAAGCTCGCAGACTGCTGCAGGACGGTGGCTGCTGCTCTCCTGCCTCTTGAATTCACTCTTGGCATGCCAATGGAAGGTGTTCCAGGACAACTTTCCTGGGTTTTGACATAGTCGTCATGCATCCCACCTTGGAAATTCTTGTTGCTCCCCAGAGGCTCCGAGATGCAGAGAACACGGTGGCAGCTGCTGAAAAGAAGGGCAACTGTGAGTTGGTCAAGAAGCAAGAACCTAGGCAGCTGACTGTGCTTGGCAAGGAGCAGCTGCTGGATTCTTGCAATTGCCTTCAGTGCGCACAGAAGCCCGCTGCTCTGCTGCTTGCTTTTTCGCCTTCAGTCAATTACACACTGCTGAAGCTGAGGCAGGCTGTTCAGCTTTGCTGCTTTTCAGCATCTCAGCTGCCCTTCTGCTCTGTGACAGCTCTCCAGGTTTCTTGCCTTCGCCAGGCTGCAACGTGCCCGCTAGTACCAAGAACTGGGCAGGAGTGGGCAGAGAGCACGGCCATCTGCCAGCAGGTTGCAGCTTGCCCAGGAAAGTGCAGTGTCCTTGGAATGTGCAGCAAATCTTATTTCCTGGCAAGGTCGGGCTAAGTGAGCAGTGCTGGTACACTTTCTCCTTGAGAACTGGAGCGGAAAAGCTTTTGGCTAAGATGTAGGCGACTAGAGAGGCAGAATACGCAGCTCCGGAGCTGGCCGAAAGCAAGTGCCGCTTGCCGGCGTCTTTCGGCAGAAGCGGCGCTTCGGAGCGCACCGCTGCCGCTCCAGTGATCTGTGCGCGAAGTAGCCGCTTCTTGTCCTCCGGCAGCCGGAGATCGCGGTAGCTTGCAAGAGGCGAAGAACGAAGCCGCGAAGAAGCCGGCTTGTGTGCGAAGCTCGCAGGCTGCTGCAGGACGGTGGCTGCTGCTCTCCTGCCTCTTGAATTCACTCTTGGCATGCCTATGGAAGGTGTTCCAGGACAACTTTCCTGGGTTTTGACATAGTCGTCATGCATCCCACCTTGGAAATTCTTGTTGCTCCCCAGAGGCTCCGAGATGCAGAGAACACGGTGGCAGCTGCTGAAAAGAAGGGCAACTGTGAGTTGGTCAAGAAGCAAGAACCTAGGCAGCTGCCTGTGCTTGGCAAGGAGCAGCTGCTGGATTCTTGCAATTGCCTTCAGTGCGCACAGAAGCCCGCTGCTCTGCTGCTTGCTTTTTCGCCTTCAGTCAATTACACACTGCTGAAGCTGAGGCAGGCTGTTCAGCTTTGCTGCTTTTCAGCATCTCAGCTGCCCTTCTGCTCTGTGACAGCTCTCCAGGTTTCTTGCCTTCGCCAGGCTGCAACGTGCCCGCTAGTACCAAGAACTGGGCAGGAGTGGGCAGAGAGCACGGCCATCTGCCAGCAGGTTGCAGCTTGCCCAGGAAAGTGCAGTGTCCTTGGAATGTGCAGCAAATCTTATTTCCTGGCAAGGTCGGGCTAAGTGAGCAGTGCTGGTACACTTTCTCCTTGAGAACTGGAGCGGAAAAGCTTTTGGCTAAGATGTAGGCGACTAGAGAGGCAGAATACGCAGCTCCGGAGCTGGCCGAAAGCAAGTGCCGCTTGCCGGCGTCTTTCGGCAGAAGCGGCGCTTCGGAGCGCACCGCTGCCGCTCCAGTGATCTGTGCGCGAAGTAGCCGCTTCTTGTCCTCCGGCAGCCGGAGATCGCGGTAGCTTGCAAGAGGCGAAGAACGAAGCCGCGAAGAAGCCGGCTTGTGTGCGAAGCTCGCAGACTGCTGCAGGACGGTGGCTGCTGCTCTCCTGCCTCTTGAATTCACTCTTGGCATGCCAATGGAAGGTGTTCCAGGACAACTTTCCTGGGTTTTGACATAGTCGTCATGCATCCCACCTTGGAAATTCTTGTTGCTCCCCAGAGGCTCCGAGATGCAGAGAACACGGTGGCAGCTGCTGAAAAGAAGGGCAACTGTGAGTTGGTCAAGAAGCAAGAACCTAGGCAGCTGCCTGTGCTTGGCAAGGAGCAGCTGCTGGATTCTTGCAATTGCCTTCAGTGCGCACAGAAGCCCGCTGCTCTGCTGCTTGCTTTTTCGCCTTCAGTCAATTACACACTGCTGAAGCTGAGGCAGGCTGTTCAGCTTTGCTGCTTTTCAGCATCTCAGCTGCCCTTCTGCTCTGTGACAGCTCTCCAGGTTTCTTGCCTTCGCCAGGCTGCAACGTGCCCGCTAGTACCAGGAGAGAATGCAGTGTCCTTGGAATGTGCAGCAAATCTTATTTCCTGGCAAGGTCGGGCTAAGTGAGCAGTGCTGGTACACTTTCTCCTTGAGAACTGGAGCGGAAAAGCTTTTGGCTAAGATGTAGGCGACTAGAGAGGCAGAATACGCAGCTCCGGAGCTGGCCGAAAGCAAGTGCCGCTTGCCGGCGTCTTTCGGCAGAAGCGGCGCTTCGGAGCGCACCGCTGCCGCTCCAGTGATCTGTGCGCGAAGTAGCCGCTTCTTGTCCTCCGGCAGCCGGAGATCGCGGTAGCTTGCAAGAGGCGAAGAACGAAGCCGCGAAGAAGCCGGCTTGTGTGCGAAGCTCGCAGACTGCTGCAGGACGGTGGCTGCTGCTCTCCTGCCTCTTGAATTCACTCTTGGCATGCCAATGGAAGGTGTTCCAGGACAACTTTCCTGGGTTTTGACATAGTCGTCATGCATCCCACCTTGGAAATTCTTGTTGCTCCCCAGAGGCTCCGAGATGCAGAGAACACGGTGGCAGCTGCTGAAAAGAAGGGCAACTGTGAGTTGGTCAAGAAGCAAGAACCTAGGCAGCTGCCTGTGCTTGGCAAGGAGCAGCTGCTGGATTCTTGCAATTGCCTTCAGTGCGCACAGAAGCCCGCTGCTCTGCTGCTTGCTTTTTCGCCTTCAGTCAATTACACACTGCTGAAGCTGAGGCAGGCTGTTCAGCTTTGCTGCTTTTCAGCATCTCAGCTGCCCTTCTGCTCTGTGACAGCTCTCCAGGTTTCTTGCCTTCGCCAGGCTGCAACGTGCCCGCTAGTACCAAGAACTGGGCAGGAGTGGGCAGAGAGCACGGCCATCTGCCAGCAGGTTGCAGCTTGCCCAGGAAAGTGCAGTGTCCTTGGAATGTGCAGCAAATCTTATTTCCTGGCAAGGTCGGGCTAAGTGAGCAGTGCTGGTACACTTTCTCCTTGAGAACTGGAGCGGAAAAGCTTTTGGCTAAGATGTAGGCGACTAGAGAGGCAGAATACGCAGCTCCGGAGCTGGCCGAAAGCAAGTGCCGCTTGCCGGCGTCTTTCGGCAGAAGCGGCGCTTCGGAGCGCACCGCTGCCGCTCCAGTGATCTGTGCGCGAAGTAGCCGCTTCTTGTCCTCCGGCAGCCGGAGATCGCGGTAGCTTGCAAGAGGCGAAGAACGAAGCCGCGAAGAAGCCGGCTTGTGTGCGAAGCTCGCAGACTGCTGCAGGACGGTGGCTGCTGCTCTCCTGCCTCTTGAATTCACTCTTGGCATGCCAATGGAAGGTGTTCCAGGACAACTTTCCTGGGTTTTGACATAGTCGTCATGCATCCCACCTTGGAAATTCTTGTTGCTCCCCAGAGGCTCCGAGATGCAGAGAACACGGTGGCAGCTGCTGAAAAGAAGGGCAACTGTGAGTTGGTCAAGAAGCAAGAACCTAGGCAGCTGCCTGTGCTTGGCAAGGAGCAGCTGCTGGATTCTTGCAATTGCCTTCAGTGCGCACAGAAGCCCGCTGCTCTGCTGCTTGGTTTTTCGCCTTCAGTCAATTACACACTGCTGAAGCTGAGGCAGGCTGTTCAGCTTTGCTGCTTTTCAGCATCTCAGCTGCCCTTCTGCTCTGTGACAGCTCTCCAGGTTTCTTGCCTTCGCCAGGCTGCAACGTGCCCGCTAGTACCAAGAAAGGAAGTCTGCCAGCAGGTTGCAGCTTGCCCAGGAAAGTGCAGTGTCCTTGGAATGTGCAGCAAATCTTATTTCCTGGCAAGGTCGGGCTAAGTGAGCAGTGCTGGTACACTTTCTCCTTGAGAACTGGAGCGGAAAAGCTTTTGGCTAAGATGTAGGCGACTAGAGAGGCAGAATACGCAGCTCCGGAGCTGGCCGAAAGCAAGTGCCGCTTGCCGGCGTCTTTCGGCAGAAGCGGCGCTTCGGAGCGCACCGCTGCCGCTCCAGTGATCTGTGCGCGAAGTAGCCGCTTCTTGTCCTCCGGCAGCCGGAGATCGCGGTAGCTTGCAAGAGGCGAAGAACGAAGCCGCGAAGAAGCCGGCTTGTGTGCGAAGCTCGCAGACTGCTGCAGGACGGTGGCTGCTGCTCTCCTGCCTCTTGAATTCACTCTTGGCATGCCAATGGAAGGTGTTCCAGGACAACTTTCCTGGGTTTTGACATAGTCGTCATGCATCCCACCTTGGAAATTCTTGTTGCTCCCCAGAGGCTGCGAGATGCAGAGAACACGGTGGCAGCTGCTGAAAAGAAGGGCAACTGTGAGTTGGTCAAGAAGCAAGAACCTAGGCAGCTGACTGTGCTTGGCAAGGAGCAGCTGCTGGATTCTTGCAATTGCCTTCAGTGCGCACAGAAGCCCGCTGCTCTGCTGCTTGCTTTTTCGCCTTCAGTCAATTACACACTGCTGAAGCTGAGGCAGGCTGTTCAGCTTTGCTGCTTTTCAGCATCTCAGCTGCCCTTCTGCTCTGTGACAGATCTACAGGTTTCTTGCCTTCGCCAGGCTGCAACGTGCCCGCTAGTACCAAGAACTGGGCAGGAGTGGGCAGAGAGCACGGCCATCTGCCAGCAGGTTGCAGCTTGCCCAGGAAAGTGCAGTGCCCTTGGAAGGTGCAGCAAATCTTATTTCCTGGCAAGGTCGGGCTAAGTGAGCAGTGCTGGTACACTTTCTCCTTGAGAACTGGAGCGGAAAAGCTTTTGGCTAAGATGTAGGCGACTAGAGAGGCAGAATACGCAGCTCCGGAGCTGGCCGAAAGCAAGTGCCGCTTGCCGGCGTCTTTCGGCAGAAGCGGCGCTTCGGAGCGCACCGCTGCCGCTCCGGTGATCTGTGCGCGAAGTAGCCGCTTCTCGTCCTCCGGCAGCCGGAGATCGCGGTAGCTTGCAAGAGGCGAAGAACGAAGCCGCCAAGAAGCCGGCTTGTGTGCGAAGCTCGCAGGCTGCTGCAGGACGGTGGCTGCTGCTCTCCTGCCTCTTGAATTCACTCTTGGCATGCCAATGGAAGGTGTTCCAGGACAACTTTCCTGGGTTTTGATTTTATTTTTCACGCATCCCACTTGTCACGATCCGCTTCTTGCGGGGTGTCGTGATGGTTCTTTTCACTGATCCCAAAAGTGCAAAAAGGCAAACAACAAGGGACTATCAGTTAATCACAACAAATGCAGCCTTATTAGGGGCCAAAACAGTAAATGCGATAGTGGGGATCGGAAAGGAGATAAAAGGAGAGAGAGAGAGAGAAGAGGGGTATGGGAATAGCTACCAACACAGGCGAGATCCTCAGTGGTCCGGACGATGGGGTTCCGTTTGTCGTGTCGGGGCAGTCTCCAAAGTTCTGGTCGACTCGGGGCTCCAGTTATAGTCCACAGAGGAAAGAGGGGGGAGCAAGTGTAACAACGAAAGTCCATTGTAATCGCCACGCGGGAACAGGTGAGTCCACAGAAACCACCAAAGCAAGACGAATCCAATGAAGAATAAGTCCATTTGAATCACTGAAGGGAAACAGGTCATGTCATTAGTGGTCAGACCACCAATTTCCCCTCCTCCCTATAGCAGGGGTCTCAGTCTCAGTCCTTGGGAGGAGGGTTCTCATTCTTTGTTTGTCACACTGGTAACGAGGCAGATGAGGGGTCTTCAATGAAGGACCCCGGGAGTCACCCCAAAAGTTCATTTGGCTTAAGAACGGAGATTAGAAGCAGGCCGCGCATCAGGCTGCCCCGTGCTGGGTCCACGTCAGGTCTTTGCCAAGTCCTTGCCAAGTCCTTGCCAAGTTCTTACCAGGCCTTGTTGGGATCAGCCAGCATGACGGTTCAGTGGTTGCACCTGCACTGTGTCCTGTTCTAAGCCGGAACTGCAGTGGAGGAAGGGATTCTTTCTTGTGGCAATCGGAAGGCAGAATGGAAAATGAGGGGCTTCAGACGGGCTCTTACACCACCCCGTGACTGACGATTGCCCTCGAAAGATCTTCATCAGCAGGGTTCCATGGTGTCGTCGTGGAGTCTTCAGGACTCATCAAGTGTTGGCAGCACATTCCAGGGAAAAGGGAAGAGAAAAAGGAAAGGAAAGAGAAAACAGGAAAACTAAGACAAGAATTAAATCAGCAATAGTTTGTTTAAATAATAATCAATATTAATCAATTAAACAATAAATTGATCAAATAATAAACCAGTATAATCAATATTAAGCAGTAAAGTAATAAACCTAGTATCATCGATATTACTCAGTATAATTTTATAATCAAGAAACAAAAATAATTAAAACAGTGATTAAAACAAATCATAAAAGAAAATGATGTAAAACATATCTACCAACCCTATAATCTTCTTGTGTCTACAGTCCTGGGAACATCTATAGTGTAAAGGATGTTGGCCAAGTGGTGTGCATTAATTATAGATGTTAATTTTGTTCATCGTTTCATCATTCTCCAATTTACAATAAGCAAGATTACTGATAAAACAAAACCAATCATAACTAAAATCAGAAGAACAACAACGGGATGGCACAATTTGTTCAGGATACCCGTGGCGGTGGGTGACCACCCGAAAAGGGTATCCCAGCACTTGTGCTCGGCATCACTTTCCACCCTTTCTACAACACGATGTATTTCTTGCACATCATGATGAACAGTTACCAGAGTTTTCTGTCCATTCTCCTTGATTTTTCCTAGGATCTCTATTAGATCTTGATGAAGTAATGGTTGCTTTACCAAAGTAAGGTTCATCCCAATGGGAGTAGGCAGTAGCTTGTGAATCAACATGAGATTGGATTCTAAAAGTTCATGTAAGGTAACTGGAGCTACAAAAGAAAAATCACATCCTGCAATTTTAGTAAAGTTGCAAGCACAATAATTTGAATGATTTTTAGTATCTACTACTGTACTTTCTATAAACACAGTATCACAAGCGGTTCTGTATATACACGCCCATTGCCTGTATATACAAGGACTGTTTCAGAAGTCTCGTTAGGATGAATATCAAAATGACAGCTATTTTGTTCTGTGTCTAAACAGATATCTTGAGCTATTATTGCATTACCTTCACAGATAAACCCTAGTTGTTCTCGGATAGTACAGGACTCTAAATTGACAGTTTGCCATTTGTCATCAATTTGACGGGCCCATTCTCTGTGTTCAGAAGGATAGAAAGTGGGTCCATCATGATTCAATCCTAATGCGATGCTAGGGAATATCAAATGCACTGAGGCATTACTTATGGTCAGCACAAAATGCTGTGGCTGTGTTTGTGTTAGGGTCATAGGTAAAATTCACTAAATTCCACCAGGATTGGAAATCTCTTTCAAAGTCAGTGGCACTGTCCCAGACTATTTTCCTAATCTCAGTAGGAAAAGTGCCTTCTTCACCTTCTCTTATAATTGAGGCAGCAACTGACTGCATCCATAATTGAGCCTGGATACAGCTAAGAGCTAAGGAAACATTGCTTTGTGTGGCATTAAGTGCATCAATGATCAATTTTTTATCCTTCACATTTATCTTTTCCCAATTTGGTAGAATGTTTGATAGCAACCACTGATGTGTTCCCAAGGCCGATAAGGACGACTGCAGTGGTTGCTGTATTTTGGTCAAATCTCTAGTCGGAGAAGCCAATTTATTCATTAATACCTCTGAACTGATTCCCAATTCTGTTCCCACAACACCAGTTATGTCTCTTGGCACCCGTTTTTTAGGAGGGTTCCACTGTCGCAGCCAGGTTGTCCAAGCCTGAAAAGAGGTTTGCAAAAAGGGTGAACAAGCTGGTTGTATTTCTGAGACATTGTTTTGCATCAGCAATTTGACTTGTTTAAGAGACCATGCCGGATCAAATAATATCTGTTGTTGGCCAGTTTTCCTGATTATATATGGTCCAACTTCAAAAATTTTCGGGGTAAGCATAACTGGTGGCTGGGCTCGAGTGGTGGTAGTGGTGGTGGTATAAACCGTAGTAGATTGAGCTACAGCATTTATTATAAACTTAAAAGAAAGCCCTTTGGTGTTTTTTCCCCATAAACAAACCACTTCTGCAGTCTGTGTTAGTGTAAAATTGTGCCAACAATCCTGTACGCTTGGGTGCGTGCAGACCTTTTTGTGCTTAAAGAGATCCTTTCACTTTTTCTGCATGCTACCACAATTAGTTCAGACCACGGTCACTCAGCTGGTTTCTGGCCATGGGGTTGTGGTAGGATGCAGAAAAGTATTACCAGTTTGATCATGGATTAGGTGGTCTTCATGTCCCTCGGAGTTCTTCTGAAAAAGTAAACACAACGAATTCTGCCGCCGAGAGGCAGAAAAGTTAGAATGATGGAATTATCCAGCATGTATTTGTCCAATGCTCTTTCCCTAGAGCACCAGAGGCTTCCCATGCATATTTATTCAGAGGGGGTTTTAGCACAAGTGCTACTAGTCCTATAGTAAGAGAGGTCCACCAGAACAGGTTGGCCAGGGTCATGAGCTGGATTATTAGGATCATTTGGTAGAGAGCATAGGAGTCAGTGTAGATGCAGACCAAAGAGGAATTCTGTGCTTCTCGTTGAAAAACACTCCAGACAGCTATCAGCTCCCCAATGTGTGCACTACCTTCTCCCTCTGTAATCATTTGCTCACCAGAGGAAAAGTGGAGGGCTTCTGCCCTATATTTCCATACTTTTCCTTTCCCTTTAGCAGAAGCATCAGTAAACCAAGAGTTTGCTGATTGTTTGGGGCAGAAAGGAGGGGTTACTTTGATTACAGAGGCAGGTTTGTCCAAGCTCTCCGTTTCTTGGATTGGTAAAGTTTTTACAGATCCTTCTGTCATTGAGAAGAAGTTACAGTAATGTTCAAGCTGAGCATACCACTTTCTCACTAAGGCCCTCTGGGCCACCCCGTCAGGAGGGGGAGTCCCACTAGTGGCTGTCTTAATAACCTTGAAGGGGCCTCTCAATACAATTGGTTGTTTTCGTGCAATTTTTTCTACTTCTAGGAAAGCTAAGATAACCATCAACAATCCTTTTTCCCAGGTAGTGTATCTTTTCTCAGCATCTTTGGAACCACGGGAGTAAAAACCAACAGGTCTTGTCAGACCCTCAGCACCCCGCTGCCATATGTGTACTGACAGCCCTGAGGAGGCAAATCCCCATTCCACCTGGAAAGGATCTGTAGGATGGGTAGGGGTCACTGCTTGATGAGCTGTTGCTTCAAAAATCAGCAATTGCAATGCTGACTCCTGAGAAAGACTCCAATCCCATTTCACCCCTTTCCTCAACAAGTCATAAAGGGGAACAAATGGGTCCTTCTGCTTACTAGGAAATCTAGCTGGTCTTTCTACAGGAGATACAGCTGCTATCGTTTTTGGAAGGAGAATTGCTGTAGGTTTGAGTGATTCTGGAAGCCCACAAATTCAAGGGGTCCTTATCTCGGGCTTCACAGGTAATTGCATCAGGGATTCAAAGTCAGGAATTAATTTCTTTTTGAGAGTCATTTGCAGGCAAGCAGCTTTGTGCACATTTTCCAAGAGTTGGTCGGGGGTACTAATTCTAGCTATGGGATCTCCCCTTTCCAAGGGGCTTGTTCCCCCGGCCCAAAAAGCTGCACGCTGTGTCAGGGACCATGCGTCACCTTTCTCTCCTGTTGTTAAGAAGACACCATGTCCCCAGTACCCACTGGCTTCCTGTTCACTTAATTGAATTTGATCACCACCAGTGAGGGACACCCGGAAAACATATTCTGTTTCTGATTCATGTGGAGGCTGTCCATATTCCCTTTTAAGCTTAGCTAGCTCAGTGGCAGTGTTTAGTTGTGATGGTATGTGTTTGGTTGTGATGTGAGGTTGGAGATCATCATCACTGAGATAGCTATACACTGAGATAGTTTTAATCAAGGGTCTCAAGTGATGGCAGCAATGTTCCCCACAAATTACTTGCTGCTTCAAGTTCTTGATGAGGATAGATTTGTTTCATGTGAGGAGTTTCCTTCTCCTCAAGCTCTGTAGAGGAATCAGCATGATGTGATTTGTTAACATGTTCCTCTGTTAAGGCAGCTCGCAATGCATAGATCACATCTTTTGCTTCATAGAACTGGTTTTGCAAAATTTCAACTAGATTTTGAAGGGAGTCTATTATAGCATGTTCCTCACTTCTTCGCTCGAAGCCATTTTCTATAGCTGCCGTAAGACAAGCTCCCAAAACTGAGCATGAGATAGTTTTATTTTTGCCCAGTTTGAATTTTGTTTCATGTTGTAATGAACACACTCTATCGATAACATTTTCTAAGTTCAACCAATTCCTCTGTGCCCATTTTTCTCCTTCCGTAGAAGGTTTGGCATTGTGTTTGGCTAGTAGTGCATAAAATTCAGCTTTAATTTCAAGGCTAAGATTGTCACTCATTTTGTGAAGGGACCAAAACCACGACAGGGAGCTACAAACTTAAGTTCCACAAAACTACACAGCCCTCGCTGTGTCGCCCTTCGCTTCCCTGGCTGGGTGAAAGGACAATAATCTGCCTGGGAGGCTCTGCTTAGTTGCTTCAAGTTGTCCCGTCCTTCCCAGACCAGATACACAACAACAACAAAACAAGTGTCCCGCCTTTTGCACTAGTGGATCCTTTGTGAATTTCCAAAGACAGTCTGGGTGCCTTTTCAGCTGCAAGCCTTCTGTCTAGACAGAAATCCTGTCCGTGACGCCAATTTTAATGTCACGATCCGCTTCTTGCGGGGTGTCGTGATGGTTCTTTTCACCGATCCCAAAAGTGCAAAAAGGCAAACAACAAGGGACTATCAGTTAATCACAACAAATGCACCTTTATTAGGGGCCAAAACAGTAAATGCGATAGTGGGGATCGGAAAGGAGATAAAAGGAGAGAGAGAGAGAGAGAGAGAGAGGGGTATGGGAATAGCTACCAACACAGGCGAGATCCTCAGTGGTCCGGACGATGGGGATCCGTCTGTCGTGTCGGGGGAGTCTCCGAAGTTCTGGTCGACTCGGGGCTCCAGTTATAGTCCACAGAGGAAAGAGGGGGGAGCAAGTGTAACAACGAAAGTCCATTGTAATCGCCACGCGGGAACAGGTGAGTCCACAGAAACCACCAAAGCAAGACGAATCCAATGAAGAATAAGTCCATTTGAATCACTGAAGGGAAACAGGTCATGTCATTAGTGGTCAGACCACCAATTTCCCCTCCTCCCTATAGCAGGGGTCTCAGTCTCAGTCCTTGGGAGGAGGGTTCTCATTCTTTGTTTGTCACACTGGTAACGAGGCAGATGAGGGGTCTTCAATGAAGGACCCCGGGAGTCACCCCAAAAGTTCATTTGGCTTAAGAACGGAGATTAGAAGCAGGCCGCGCATCAGGCTGTCCCGTGCTGGGTCCACGTCAGGTCTTTGCCAAGTCCTTGCCAAGTCCTTGCCAAGTTCTTACCAGGCCTTGTTGGGATCAGCCAGCATGACGGTTCAGTGGTTGCACCTGCACTGTGTCCTGTTCTAAGCCGGAACTGCAGTGGAGGAAGGGATTCTTTCTTGTGGCAATCGGAAGGCAGAATGGAAAATGAGGGGCTTCAGACGGGCTCTTACACCACCCCGTGAGTGACGATTGCCCTCGAAAGATCTTCATCAGCAGGGTTCCATGGTGTCGTCGTGGAGTCTTCAGGACTCATCAAGTGTTGGCAGCACATTCCAGGGAAAAGGGAAGAGAAAAAGGAAAGGAAAGAGAAAACAGGAAAACTAAGACAAGAATTAAATCAGCAATAGTTTGTTTAAATAATAATCAATATTAATCAATTAAACAATAAATTGATCAAATAATAAACCAGTATAATCAATATTAAGCAGTAAAGTAATAAACCTAGTATCATCGATATTACTCAGTATAATTTTATAATCAAGAAACAAAAATAATTAAAACAGTGATTAAAACAAATCATAAAAGAAAATGATGTAAAACATATCTACCAACCCTATAATCTTCTTGTGTCTACAGTCCTGGGAACATCTATAGTGTAAAGGATGTTGGCCAAGTGGTGTGCATTAATTATAGATGTTAATTTTGTTCATCGTTTCATCATTCTCCAATTTACAATAAGCAAGATTACTGATAAAACAAAACCAATCATAACTAAAATCAGAAGAACAACAACGGGATGGCACAATTTGTTCAGGATACCCGTGGCGGTGGGTGACCACCCGAAAAGGGTATCCCAGCACTTGTGCTCGGCATCACTTTCCACCCTTTCTACAACACGATGTATTTCTTGCACATCATGATGAACAGTTACCAGAGTTTTCTGTCCATTCTCCTTGATTTTTCCTAGGATCTCTATTAGATCTTGATGAAGTAATGGTTGCTTTACCAAAGTAAGGTTCATCCCAATGGGAGTAGGCAGTAGCTTGTGAATCAACATGAGATTGGATTCTAAAAGTTCATGTAAGGTAACTGGAGCTACAAAAGAAAAATCACATCCTGCAATTTTAGTAAAGTTGCAAGCACAATAATTTGAATGATTTTTAGTATCTACTACTGTACTTTCTATAAACACAGTATCACAAGTGGTTCTTGTATATACACGCCCATTGCCTGTATATACAAGGACTGTTTCAGAAGTCTCGTTAGGATGAATATCAAAATGACAGCTATTTTGTTCTGTGTCTAAACAGATATCTTGAGCTATTATTGCATTACCTTCACAGATAAACCCTAGTTGTTCTCGGATAGTACAGGACTCTAAATTGACAGTTTGCCGTTTGTCATCAATTTGACGGGCCCATTCTCTGTGTTCAGAAGGATAGAAAGTGGGTCCATCATGATTCAATCCTAATGCGATGCTAGGGAATATCAAATGCACTGAGGCATTACTTATGGTCAGCACAAAATGCTGTGGCTGTGTTTGTGTTAGGGTCATAGGTAAAATTCACTAAATTCCACCAGGATTGGAAATCTCTTTCAAAGTCAGTGGCACTGTCCCAGACTATTTTCCTAATCTCAGTAGGAAAAGTGCCTTCTTCACCTTCTCTTATAATTGAGGCAGCAACTGACTGCATCCATAATTGAGCCTGGATACAGCTAAGAGCTAAGGAAACATTGCTTTGTGTGGCATTAAGTGCATCAATGATCAATTTTTTATCCTTCACATTTATCTTTTCCCAATTTGGTAGAATGTTTGATAGCAACCACTGATGTGTTCCCAAGGCCGATAAGGACGACTGCAGTGGTTGCTGTATTTTGGTCAAATCTCTAGTCGGAGAAGCCAATTTATTCATTAATACCTCTGAACTGATTCCCAATTCTGTTCCCACAACACCAGTTATGTCTCTTGGCACCCGTTTTTTAGGAGGGTTCCACTGTCGCAGCCAGGTTGTCCAAGCCTGAAAAGAGGTTTGCAAAAAGGGTGAACAAGCTGGTTGTATTTCTGAGACATTGTTTTGCATCAGCAATTTGACTTGTTTAAGAGACCATGCCGGATCAAATAATATCTGCTGTTGGCCAGTTTTCCTGATTATATATGGTCCAACTTCAAAAATTTTCGGGGTAAGCATAACTGGTGGCTGGGCTCGAGTGGTGGTAGTGGTGGTGGTATAAACCGTAGTAGATTGAGCTACAGCATTTATTATAAACTTAAAAGAAAGCCCTTTGGTGTTTTTTCCCCATAAACAAACCACTTCTGCAGTCTGTGTTAGTGTAAAATTGTGCCAACAATCCTGTACGCTTGGGTGCGTGCAGACCTTTTGTGCTTAAAGAGATCCTTTCACTTTTCTGCATGCTACCACAATTAGTTCAGACCACGGTCACTCAGCTGGTTTCTGGCCATGGGGTTGTGGTAGGATGCAGAAAAGTATTACCAGTTTGATCATGGATTAGGTGGTCTTCATGTCCCTCGGAGTTCTTCTGAAAAAGTAAACACAACGGAATTCTGCCGCCGAGAGGCAGAAAAGTTAGAATGATGGAATTATCCAGCATGTATTTGTCCAATGCTCTTTCCCTAGAGCACCAGAGGCTTCCCATGCATATTTATTCAGAGGGGGTTTTAGCACAAGTGCTACTAGTCCTATAGTAAGAGAGGTCCACCAGAACAGGTTGGCCAGGGTCATGAGCTGGATTATTAGGATCATTTGGTAGAGAGCATAGGAGTCAGTGTAGATGCAGACCAAAGAGGAATTCTGTGCTTCTCGTTGAAAAACACTCCAGACAGCTATCAGCTCCCCAATGTGTGCACTACCTTCTCCCTCTGTAATCATTTGCTCACCAGAGGAAAAGTGGAGGGCTTCTGCCCTATATTTCCATACTTTTCCTTTCCCTTTAGCAGAAGCATCAGTAAACCAAGAGTTTGCTGATTGTTTGGGGCAGAAAGGAGGGGTTACTTTGATTACAGAGGCAGGTTTGTCCAAGCTCTCCGTTTCTTGGATTGGTAAAGTTTTTACAGATCCTTCTGTCATTGAGAAGAAGTTACAGTAATGTTCAAGCTGAGCATACCACTTTCTCACTAAGGCCCTCTGGGCCACCCCGTCAGGAGGGGGAGTCCCACTAGTGGCTGTCTTAATAACCTTGAAGGGGCCTCTCAATACAATTGGTTGTTTTCGTGCAATTTTTTCTACTTCTAGGAAAGCTAAGATAACCATCAACAATCCTTTTTCCCAGGTAGTGTATCTTTTCTCAGCATCTTTGGAACCACGGGAGTAAAAACCAACAGGTCTTGTCAGACCCTCAGCACCCCGCTGCCATATGTGTACTGACAGCCCTGAGGAGGCAAATCCCATTCCACCTGGAAAGGATCTGTAGGATGGGTAGGGGTCACTGCTTGATGAGCTGTTGCTTCAAAAATCAGCAATTGCAATGCTGACTCCTGAGAAAGACTCCAATCCCATTTCACCCCTTTCCTCAACAAGTCATAAAGGGGAACAAATGGGTCCTTCTGCTTACTAGGAAATCTAGCTGGTCTTTCTACAGGAGATACAGCTGCTATCGTTTTTGGAAGGAGAATTGCTGTAGGTTTGAGTGATTCTGGAAGCCCACAAATTCAAGGGGTCCTTATCTCGGGCTTCACAGGTAATTGCATCAGGGATTCAAAGTCAGGAATTAATTTCTTTTTGAGAGTCATTTGCAGGCAAGCAGCTTTGTGCACATTTTCCAAGAGTTGGTCGGGGGTACTAATTCTAGCTATGGGATCTCCCCTTTCCAAGGGGCTTGTTCCCCCGGCCCAAAAAGCTGCACGCTGTGTCAGGGACCATGCGTCACCTTTCTCTCCTGTTGTTAAGAAGACACCATGTCCCCAGTACCCACTGGCTTCCTGTTCACTTAATTGAATTTGATCACCACCAGTGAGGGACACCCGGAAAACATATTCTGTTTCTGATTCATGTGGAGGCTGTCCATATTCCCTTTTAAGCTTAGCTAGCTCAGTGGCAGTGTTTAGTTGTGATGGTATGTGTTTGGTTGTGATGTGAGGTTGGAGATCATCATCACTGAGATAGCTATACACTGAGATAGTTTTAATCAAGGGTCTCAAGTGATGGCAGCAATGTTCCCCACAAATTACTTGCTGCTTCAAGTTCTTGATGAGGATAGATTTGTTTCATGTGAGGAGTTTCCTTCTCCTCAAGCTCTGTAGAGGAATCAGCATGATGTGATTTGTTAACATGTTCCTCTGTTAAGGCAGCTCGCAATGCATAGATCACATCTTTTGCTTCATAGAACTGGTTTTGCAAAATTTCAACTAGATTTTGAAGGGAGTCTATTATAGCATGTTCCTCACTTCTTCGCTCGAAGCCATTTTCTATAGCTGCCGTAAGACAAGCTCCCAAAACTGAGCATGAGATAGTTTTATTTTTGCCCAGTTTGAATTTTGTTTCATGTTGTAATGAACACACTCTATCGATAACATTTTCTAAGTTCAACCAATTCCTCTGTGCCCATTTTTCTCCTTCCGTAGAAGGTTTGGCATTGTGTTTGGCTAGTAGTGCATAAAATTCAGCTTTAATTTCAAGGCTAAGATTGTCACTCATTTTGTGAAGGGACCAAAACCACGACAGGGAGCTACAAACTTAAGTTCCACAAAACTACACAGCCCTCGCTGTGTCGCCCTTCGCTTCCCTGGCTGGGTGAAAGGACAATAATCTGCCTGGGAGGCTCTGCTTAGTTGCTTCAAGTTGTCCCGTCCTTCCCAGACCAGATACACAACAACAACAAAACAAGTGTCCCGCCTTTTGCACTAGTGGATCCTTTGTGAATTTCCAAAGACAGTCTGGGTGCCTTTTCAGCTGCAAGCCTTCTGTCTAGACAGAAATCCTGTCCGTGACGCCAATTTTAATGTCACGATCCGCTTCTTGCGGGGTGTCGTGATGGTTCTTTTCACCGATCCCAAAAGTGCAAAAAGGCAAACAACAAGGGACTATCAGTTAATCACAACAAATGCACCTTTATTAGGGGCCAAAACAGTAAATGCGATAGTGGGGATCGGAAAGGAGATAAAGGAGAGAGAGAGAGAGAGAGAGAAGAGGGTATGGGAATAGCTACCAACACAGGCGAGATCCTCAGTGGTCCGGACGATGGGGATCCGTCTGTCGTGTCGGGGGAGTCTCCGAAGTTCTGGTCGACTCGGGGCTCCAGTTATAGTCCACAGAGGAAAGAGGGGGGAGCAAGTGTAACAACGAAAGTCCATTGTAATCGCCACGCGGGAACAGGTGAGTCCACAGAAACCACCAAAGCAAGACGAATCCAATGAAGAATAAGTCCATTTGAATCACTGAAGGGAAACAGGTCATGTCATTAGTGGTCAGACCACCAATTTCCCCTCCTCCCTATAGCAGGGGTCTCAGTCTCAGTCCTTGGGAGGAGGGTTCTCATTCTTTGTTTGTCACACTGGTAACGAGGCAGATGAGGGGTCTTCAATGAAGGACCCCGGGAGTCACCCCAAAAGTTCATTTGGCTTAAGAACGGAGATTAGAAGCAGGCCGCGCATCAGGCTGTCCCGTGCTGGGTCCACGTCAGGTCTTTGCCAAGTCCTTGCCAAGTCCTTGCCAAGTTCTTACCAGGCCTTGTTGGGATCAGCCAGCATGACGGTTCAGTGGTTGCACCTGCACTGTGTCCTGTTCTAAGCCGGAACTGCAGTGGAGGAAGGGATTCTTTCTTGTGGCAATCGGAAGGCAGAATGGAAAATGAGGGGCTTCAGACGGGCTCTTACACCACCCCGTGAGTGACGATTGCCCTCGAAAGATCTTCATCAGCAGGGTTCCATGGTGTCGTCGTGGAGTCTTCAGGACTCATCAAGTGTTGGCAGCACATTCCAGGGAAAAGGGAAGAGAAAAAGGAAAGGAAAGAGAAAACAGGAAAACTAAGACAAGAATTAAATCAGCAATAGTTTGTTTAAATAATAATCAATATTAATCAATTAAACAATAAATTGATCAAATAATAAACCAGTATAATCAATATTAAGCAGTAAAGTAATAAACCTAGTATCATCGATATTACTCAGTATAATTTTATAATCAAGAAACAAAAATAATTAAAACAGTGATTAAAACAAATCATAAAAGAAAATGATGTAAAACATATCTACCAACCCTATAATCTTCTTGTGTCTACAGTCCTGGGAACATCTATAGTGTAAAGGATGTTGGCCAAGTGGTGTGCATTAATTATAGATGTTAATTTTGTTCATCGTTTCATCATTCTCCAATTTACAATAAGCAAGATTACTGATAAAACAAAACCAATCATAACTAAAATCAGAAGAACAACAACGGGATGGCACAATTTGTTCAGGATACCCGTGGCGGTGGGTGACCACCCGAAAAGGGTATCCCAGCACTTGTGCTCGGCATCACTTTCCACCCTTTCTACAACACGATGTATTTCTTGCACATCATGATGAACAGTTACCAGAGTTTTCTGTCCATTCTCCTTGATTTTTTCCTAGGATCTCTATTAGATCTTGATGAAGTAATGGTTGCTTTACCAAAGTAAGGTTCATCCCAATGGGAGTAGGCAGTAGCTTGTGAATCAACATGAGATTGGATTCTAAAAGTTCATGTAAGGTAACTGGAGCTACAAAAGAAAAATCACATCCTGCAATTTTAGTAAAGTTGCAAGCACAATAATTTGAATGATTTTTAGTATCTACTACTGTACTTTCTATAAACACAGTATCACAAGTGGTTCTTGTATATACACGCCCATTGCCTGTATATACAAGGACTGTTTCAGAAGTCTCGTTAGGATGAATATCAAAATGACAGCTATTTTGTTCTGTGTCTAAACAGATATCTTGAGCTATTATTGCATTACCTTCACAGATAAACCCTAGTTGTTCTCGGATAGTACAGGACTCTAAATTGACAGTTTGCCGTTTGTCATCAATTTGACGGGCCCATTCTCTGTGTTCAGAAGGATAGAAAGTGGGTCCATCATGATTCAATCCTAATGCGATGCTAGGGAATATCAAATGCACTGAGGCATTACTTATGGTCAGCACAAAATGCTGTGGCTGTGTTTGTGTTAGGGTCATAGGTAAAATTCACTAAATTCCACCAGGATTGGAAATCTCTTTCAAAGTCAGTGGCACTGTCCCAGACTATTTTCCTAATCTCAGTAGGAAAAGTGCCTTCTTCACCTTCTCTTATAATTGAGGCAGCAACTGACTGCATCCATAATTGAGCCTGGATACAGCTAAGAGCTAAGGAAACATTGCTTTGTGTGGCATTAAGTGCATCAATGATCAATTTTTTATCCTTCACATTTATCTTTTCCCAATTTGGTAGAATGTTTGATAGCAACCACTGATGTGTTCCCAAGGCCGATAAGGACGACTGCAGTGGTTGCTGTATTTTGGTCAAATCTCTAGTCGGAGAAGCCAATTTATTCATTAATACCTCTGAACTGATTCCCAATTCTGTTCCCACAACACCAGTTATGTCTCTTGGCACCCGTTTTTTAGGAGGGTTCCACTGTCGCAGCCAGGTTGTCCAAGCCTGAAAAGAGGTTTGCAAAAAGGGTGAACAAGCTGGTTGTATTTCTGAGACATTGTTTTGCATCAGCAATTTGACTTGTTTAAGAGACCATGCCGGATCAAATAATATCTGCTGTTGGCCAGTTTTCCTGATTATATATGGTCCAACTTCAAAAATTTTCGGGGTAAGCATAACTGGTGGCTGGGCTCGAGTGGTGGTAGTGGTGGTGGTATAAACCGTAGTAGATTGAGCTACAGCATTTATTATAAACTTAAAAGAAAGCCCTTTGGTGTTTTTTCCCCATAAACAAACCACTTCTGCAGTCTGTGTTAGTGTAAAATTGTGCCAACAATCCTGTACGCTTGGGTGCGTGCAGACCTTTTTGTGCTTAAAGAGATCCTTTCACTTTTTCTGCATGCTACCACAATTAGTTCAGACCACGGTCACTCAGCTGGTTTCTGGCCATGGGGTTGTGGTAGGATGCAGAAAAGTATTACCAGTTTGATCATGGATTAGGTGGTCTTCATGTCCCTCGGAGTTCTTCTGAAAAAGTAAACACAACGGAATTCTGCCGCCGAGAGGCAGAAAAGTTAGAATGATGGAATTATCCAGCATGTATTTGTCCAATGCTCTTTCCCTAGAGCACCAGAGGCTTCCCATGCATATTTATTCAGAGGGGGTTTTAGCACAAGTGCTACTAGTCCTATAGTAAGAGAGGTCCACCAGAACAGGTTGGCCAGGGTCATGAGCTGGATTATTAGGATCATTTGGTAGAGAGCATAGGAGTCAGTGTAGATGCAGACCAAAGAGGAATTCTGTGCTTCTCGTTGAAAAACACTCCAGACAGCTATCAGCTCCCCAATGTGTGCACTACCTTCTCCCTCTGTAATCATTTGCTCACCAGAGGAAAAGTGGAGGGCTTCTGCCCTATATTTCCATACTTTTCCTTTCCCTTTAGCAGAAGCATCAGTAAACCAAGAGTTTGCTGATTGTTTGGGGCAGAAAGGAGGGGTTACTTTGATTACAGAGGCAGGTTTGTCCAAGCTCTCCGTTTCTTGGATTGGTAAAGTTTTTACAGATCCTTCTGTCATTGAGAAGAAGTTACAGTAATGTTCAAGCTGAGCATACCACTTTCTCACTAAGGCCCTCTGGGCCACCCCGTCAGGAGGGGGAGTCCCACTAGTGGCTGTCTTAATAACCTTGAAGGGGCCTCTCAATACAATTGGTTGTTTTCGTGCAATTTTTTCTACTTCTAGGAAAGCTAAGATAACCATCAACAATCCTTTTTCCCAGGTAGTGTATCTTTTCTCAGCATCTTTGGAACCACGGGAGTAAAAACCAACAGGTCTTGTCAGACCCTCAGCACCCGCTGCCATATGTGTACTGACAGCCCTGAGGAGGCAAATCCCCATTCCACCTGGAAAGGATCTGTAGGATGGGTAGGGGTCACTGCTTGATGAGCTGTTGCTTCAAAAATCAGCAATTGCAATGCTGACTCCTGAGAAAGACTCCAATCCCATTTCACCCCTTTCCTCAACAAGTCATAAAGGGGAACAAATGGGTCCTTCTGCTTACTAGGAAATCTAGCTGGTCTTTCTACAGGAGATACAGCTGCTATCGTTTTTTGGAAGGAGAATTGCTGTAGGTTTGAGTGATTCTGGAAGCCCACAAATTCAAGGGGTCCTTATCTCGGGCTTCACAGGTAATTGCATCAGGGATTCAAAGTCAGGAATTAATTTCTTTTTGAGAGTCATTTGCAGGCAAGCAGCTTTGTGCACATTTTCCAAGAGTTGGTCGGGGGTACTAATTCTAGCTATGGGATCTCCCTTTCCAAGGGGCTTGTTCCCCCGGCCCAAAAAGCTGCACGCTGTGTCAGGGACCATGCGTCACCTTTCTCTCCTGTTGTTAAGAAGACACCATGTCCCCAGTACCCACTGGCTTCCTGTTCACTTAATTGAATTTGATCACCACCAGTGAGGGACACCCGGAAAACATATTCTGTTTCTGATTCATGTGGAGGCTGTCCATATTCCCTTTTAAGCTTAGCTAGCTCAGTGGCAGTGTTTAGTTGTGATGGTATGTGTTTGGTTGTGATGTGAGGTTGGAGATCATCATCACTGAGATAGCTATACACTGAGATAGTTTTAATCAAGGGTCTCAAGTGATGGCAGCAATGTTCCCCACAAATTACTTGCTGCTTCAAGTTCTTGATGAGGATAGATTTGTTTCATGTGAGGAGTTTCCTTCTCCTCAAGCTCTGTAGAGGAATCAGCATGATGTGATTTGTTAACATGTTCCTCTGTTAAGGCAGCTCGCAATGCATAGATCACATCTTTTGCTTCATAGAACTGGTTTTGCAAAATTTCAACTAGATTTTGAAGGGAGTCTATTATAGCATGTTCCTCACTTCTTCGCTCGAAGCCATTTTCTATAGCTGCCGTAAGACAAGCTCCCAAAACTGAGCATGAGATAGTTTTATTTTTGCCCAGTTTGAATTTTGTTTCATGTTGTAATGAACACACTCTATCGATAACATTTTCTAAGTTCAACCAATTCCTCTGTGCCCATTTTTCTCCTTCCGTAGAAGGTTTGGCATTGTGTTTGGCTAGTAGTGCATAAATTCAGCTTTAATTTCAAGGCTAAGATTGTCACTCATTTTGTGAAGGGACCAAAACCACGACAGGGAGCTACAAACTTAAGTTCCACAAAACTACACAGCCCTCGCTGTGTCGCCCTTCGCTTCCCTGGCTGGGTGAAAGGACAATAATCTGCCTGGGAGGCTCTGCTTAGTTGCTTCAAGTTGTCCCGTCCTTCCCAGACCAGATACACAACAACAACAAAACAAGTGTCCCGCCTTTGCACTAGTGGATCCTTTGTGAATTTCCAAAGACAGTCTGGGTGCCTTTTCAGCTGCAAGCCTTCTGTCTAGACAGAAATCCTGTCCGTGACGCCAATTTTAATGTCACGATCCGCTTCTTGCGGGGTGTCGTGATGGTTCTTTTCACCGATCCCAAAAGTGCAAAAAGGCAAACAACAAGGGACTATCAGTTAATCACAACAAATGCACCTTTATTAGGGGCCAAAACAGTAAATGCGATAGTGGGGATCGAAAGGAGATAAAAGGAGAGAGAGAGAGAGAGAGAGAGAAGAGGGGTATGGGAATAGCTACCAACACAGGCGAGATCCTCAGTGGTCCGGACGATGGGGATCCGTCTGTCGTGTCGGGGGAGTCTCCGAAGTTCTGGTCGACTCGGGGCTCCAGTTATAGTCCACAGAGGAAAGAGGGGGGAGCAAGTGTAACAACGAAAGTCCATTGTAATCGCCACGCGGGAACAGGTGAGTCCACAGAAACCACCAAAGCAAGACGAATCCAATGAAGAATAAGTCCATTTGAATCACTGAAGGGAAACAGGTCATGTCATTAGTGGTCAGACCACCAATTTCCCCTCCTCCCTATAGCAGGGGTCTCAGTCTCAGTCCTTGGAGGAGGGTTCTCATTCTTTGTTTGTCACACTGGTAACGAGGCAGATGAGGGGTCTTCAATGAAGGACCCCGGGAGTCACCCCAAAAGTTCATTTGGCTTAAGAACGGAGATTAGAAGCAGGCCGCGCATCAGGCTGCCCCGTGCTGGGTCCACGTCAGGTCTTTGCCAAGTCCTTGCCAAGTCCTTGCCAAGTTCTTACCAGGCCTTGTTGGGATCAGCCAGCATGACGGTTCAGTGGTTGCACCTGCACTGTGTCCTGTTCTAAGCCGGAACTGCAGTGGAGGAAGGGATTCTTTCTTGTGGCAATCGGAAGGCAGAATGGAAAATGAGGGGCTTCAGACGGGCTCTTACACCACCCCGTGAGTGACGATTGCCCTCGAAAGATCTTCATCAGCAGGGTTCCATGGTGTCGTCGTGGAGTCTTCAGGACTCATCAAGTGTTGGCAGCACATTCCAGGGAAAAGGGAAGAGAAAAAGGAAAGGAAAGAGAAAACAGGAAAACTAAGACAAGAATTAAATCAGCAATAGTTTGTTTAAATAATAATCAATATTAATCAATTAAACAATAAATTGATCAAATAATAAACCAGTATAATCAATATTAAGCAGTAAAGTAATAAACCTAGTATCATCGATATTACTCAGTATAATTTTATAATCAAGAAACAAAAATAATTAAAACAGTGATTAAAACAAATCATAAAAGAAAATGATGTAAAACATATCTACCAACCCTATAATCTTCTTGTGTCTACAGTCCTGGGAACATCTATAGTGTAAAGGATGTTGGCCAAGTGGTGTGCATTAATTATAGATGTTAATTTTGTTCATCGTTTCATCATTCTCCAATTTACAATAAGCAAGATTACTGATAAAACAAAACCAATCATAACTAAAATCAGAAGAACAACAACGGGATGGCACAATTTGTTCAGGATACCCGTGGCGGTGGGTGACCACCCGAAAAGGGTATCCCAGCACTTGTGCTCGGCATCACTTTCCACCCTTTCTACAACACGATGTATTTCTTGCACATCATGATGAACAGTTACCAGAGTTTTCTGTCCATTCTCCTTGATTTTTCCTAGGATCTCTATTAGATCTTGATGAAGTAATGGTTGCTTTACCAAAGTAAGGTTCATCCCAATGGGAGTAGGCAGTAGCTTGTGAATCAACATGAGATTGGATTCTAAAAGTTCATGTAAGGTAACTGGAGCTACAAAAGAAAAATCACATCCTGCAATTTTAGTAAAGTTGCAAGCACAATAATTTGAATGATTTTTAGTATCTACTACTGTACTTTCTATAAACACAGTATCACAAGCGGTTCTGAAGCAGGCACGCCCATTGCCTGTATATACAAGGACTGTTTCAGAAGTCTCGTTAGGATGAATATCAAAATGACAGCTATTTTGTTCTGTGTCTAAACAGATATCTTGAGCTATAATTGCATTACCTTCACAGATAAACCCTAGTTGTTCTCGGATAGTACAGGACTCTAAATTGACAGTTTGCCATTTGTCATCAATTTGACGGGCCCATTCTCTATGTTCAGAAGGATAGAAAGTGGGTCCATCATGATTCAATCCTAATGCGATGCTAGGGAATATCAAATGCACTGAGGCATTACTTATGGTCAGCACAAAATGCTGTGGCTGTGTTTGTGTTAGGGTCATAGGTAAAATTCACTAAATTCCACCAGGATTGGAAATCTCTTTCAAAGTCAGTGGCACTGTCCCAGACTATTTTCCTAATCTCAGTAGGAAAAGTGCCTTCTTCACCTTCTCTTATAATTGAGGCAGCAACTGACTGCATCCATAATTGAGCCTGGATACAGCTAAGAGCTAAGGAAACATTGCTTTGTGTGGCATTAAGTGCATCAATGATCAATTTTTTATCCTTCACATTTATCTTTTCCCAATTTGGTAGAATGTTTGATAGCAACCACTGATGTGTTCCCAAGGCCGATAAGGACGACTGCAGTGGTTGCTGTATTTTGGTCAAATCTCTAGTCGTAGAAGCCAATTTATTCATTAATACCTCTGAATTGATTCCCAATTCTGTTCCCACAACACCAGTTATGTCTCTTGGCACCCGTTTTTTAGGAGGGTTCCACTGTCGCAGCCAGGTTGTCCAAGCCTGAAAAGAGGTTTGCAAAAAGGGTGAACAAGCTGGTTGTATTTCTGAGACATTGTTTTGCATCAGCAATTTGACTTGTTTAAGAGACCATGCCGGATCAAATAATATCTGTTGTTGGCCAGTTTTCCTGATTACATATGGTCCAACTTCAAAAATTTTCGGGGTAAGCATAACTGGTGGCTGGGCTCGAGTGGTGGTAGTGGTGGTGGTATAAACCGTAGTAGATTGAGCTACAGCATTTATTATAAACTTAAAAGAAAGCCCTTTGGTGTTTTTTCCCCATAAACAAACCACTTCTGCAGTCTGTGTTAGTGTAAAATTGTGCCAACAATCCTGTACGCTTGGGTGCGTGCAGACCTTTTGTGCTTAAAGAGATCCTTTCACTTTTTCTGCATGCTACCACAATTAGTTCAGACCACGGTCACTCAGCTGGTTTCTGGCCATGGGGTTGTGGTAGGATGCAGAAAAGTATTACCAGTTTGATCATGGATTAGGTGGTCTTCATGTCCCTCGGAGTTCTTCTGAAAAAGTAAACACAACGGAATTCTGCCGCCGAGAGGCAGAAAAGTTAGAATGATGGAATTATCCAGCATGTATTTGTCCAATGCTCTTTCCCTAGAGCACCAGAGGCTTCCCATGCATATTTATTCAGAGGGGGTTTTAGCACAAGTGCTACTAGTCCTATAGTAAGAGAGGTCCACCAGAACAGGTTGGCCAGGGTCATGAGCTGGATTATTAGGATCATTTGGTAGAGAGCATAGGAGTCAGTGTAGATGCAGACCAAAGAGGAATTCTGTGCTTCTCGTTGAAAAACACTCCAGACAGCTATCAGCTCCCCAATGTGTGCACTACCTTCTCCCTCTGTAATCATTTGCTCACCAGAGGAAAAGTGGAGGGCTTCTGCCCTATATTTCCATACTTTTCCTTTCCCTTTAGCAGAAGCATCAGTAAACCAAGAGTTTGCTGATTGTTTGGGGCAGAAAGGAGGGGTTACTTTGATTACAGAGGCAGGTTTGTCCAAGCTCTCCGTTTCTTGGATTGGTAAAGTTTTTACAGATCCTTCTGTCATTGAGAAGAAGTTACAGTAATGTTCAAGCTGAGCATACCACTTTCTCACTAAGGCCCTCTGGGCCACCCCGTCAGGAGGGGGAGTCCCACTAGTGGCTGTCTTAATAACCTTGAAGGGGCCTCTCAATACAATTGGTTGTTTTCGTGCAATTTTTTCTACTTCTAGGAAAGCTAAGATAACCATCAACAATCCTTTTTCCCAGGTAGTGTATCTTTTCTCAGCATCTTTGGAACCACGGGAGTAAAAACCAACAGGTCTTGTCAGACCCTCAGCACCCCGCTGCCATATGTGTACTGACAGCCCTGAGGAGGCAAATCCCCATTCCACCTGGAAAGGATCTGTAGGATGGATAGGGGTCACTGCTTGATGAGCTGTTGCTTCAAAAATCAGCAATTGCAATGCTGACTCCTGAGAAAGACTCCAATCCCATTTCACCCCTTTCCTCAACAAGTCATAAAGGGGAACAAATGGGTCCTTCTGCTTACTAGGAAATCTAGCTGGTCTTTCTACAGGAGATACAGCTGCTATCGTTTTTGGAAGGAGAATTGCTGTAGGTTTGAGTGATTCTGGAAGCCCACAAATTCAAGGGGTCCTTATCTCGGGCTTCACAGGTAATTGCATCAGGGATTCAAAGTCAGGAATTAATTTCTTTTTGAGAGTCATTTGCAGGCAAGCAGCTTTGTGCACATTTTCCAAGAGTTGGTCGGGGGTACTAATTCTAGCTATGGGATCTTCCCTTTCCAAGGGGCTTGTTCCCCCGGCCCAAAAAGCTGCACGCTGTGTCAGGGACCGTGTGTCACCTTTCTCTCCTGTTGTTAAGAAGACACCATGTCCCCAGTACCCACTGGCTTCCTGTTCACTTAATTGAATTTGATCACCACCAGTGAGGGACACCCGGAAAACATATTCTGTTTCTGATTCATGTGGAGGCTGTCCATATTCCCTTTTAAGCTTAGCTAGCTCAGTGGCAGTGTTTAGTTGTGATGGTATGTGTTTGGCTGTGATGTGAGGTTCGAGATCATCATCACTGAGATAGTTCTACTCTGTTTTAATCAAGGGTCTCAAGTGGTGGCAGCAATGTTCCCCACAATTACTTGCTGCTTCAAGTTCTTGATGAGGATAGATTTGTTTCATGTGAGGAGTTTCCTTCTCCTCAAGCTCTGTAGAGGAATCAGCATGATGTGATTTGTTAACATGTTCCTCTGTTAAGGCAGCTCGCAATGCATAGATCACATCTTTTGCTTCATAGAACTGTTTTTGCAAAATTTCAACTAGATTTTGAAGGGAGTCTATTAGAGCATGTTCCTCACTTCTTCGCTCAAAGCCATTTTCTATAGCTGCCGTAAGACAAGCTCCCAAAACTGAGCATAAGATACTTTTATTTTTGCCCAGTTTGAATTTTGTTTCATGTTGTAATGAACACACTCTATCAATAACATTTTCTAAGTTCAACCAATTCCTCTGTGCCCATTTTTCTCCTTCCGTAGAAGGTCTGGCATTGTGTTTGGCTAGTAGTGCATAAAATTCAGCTTTAATTTCAAGGCTAAGATTGTCACTCATTTTGTGAAGGGACCAAAACCACAACAGGGAGCTACAAACTTAAGTTCCACAAAACTACACAGCCCTCGCTGTGTCGCTCTTCGCTTCCCTGGCTGGGTGAAAGGACAATAATCTGCCTGCGAGGCTCTGCTTAGTTGCTTCAAGTTGTCCCTTCCTTCCCAGACCAGATACACAACAACAACAAAACAAGTGTCCCGCCTTTTGCACTAGTGGATCCTTTGTGAATTTCCAAAGACAGTGTGGGTGCCTTTTCAGCTGCAACCCTTCTGTCTAGACAGAAATCCTGTCCGTGACGCCAATTTTAATGTCACGATCCGCTTCTTGCGGGGTGTCGTGATGGTTCTTTTCACCGATCCCAAAAGTGCAAAAAGGCAAACAACAAGGGACTATCAGTTAATCACAACAAATGCACCTTTATTAGGGGCCAAAACAGTAAATGCGATAGTGGGGATCGGAAAGGAGATAAAAGGAGAGAGAGAGAGAGAAGAGGGGTATGGGAATAGCTACCAACACAGGCGAGATCCTCAGTGGTCCGGACGATGGGGATCCGTCTGTCGTGTCGGGGGAGTCTCCGAAGTTCTGGTCGACTCGGGGCTCCAGTTATAGTCCACAGAGGAAAGAGGGGGGAGCAAGTGTAACAATGAAAGTCCATTGTAATCGCCACGCGGGAACAGGTGAGTCCACAGAAACCACCAAAGCAAGACGAATCCAATGAAGAATAAGTCCATTTGAATCACTGAAGGGAAACAGGTCATGTCATTAGTGGTCAGACCACCAATTTCCCCTCCTCCCTATAGCAGGGGTCTCAGTCTCAGTCCTTGGGAGGAGGGTTCTCATTCTTTGTTTGTCACAGTGGTAACGAGGCAGATGAGGGGTCTTCAATGAAGGACCCCGGGAGTCAGCCCAAAAGTTCATTTGGCTTAAGAACGGAGATTAGAAGCAGGCCGCGCATCAGGCTGTCCCGTGCTGGGTCCACGTCAGGTCTTTGCCAAGTCCTTGCCAAGTCCTTGCCAAGTTCTTGCCAGGCCTTGTTCGGAACAGCTAGCATGACGGTTCAGTGGTTGCACCTGCACTGTGTCCTGTTCTAAGCCGGAACTGCAGTGGAGGAAGGGATTCTTTCTCGTGGCAATCGGAAGGCAGAATGGAAAATGAGGGGCTTCAGACGGGCTCTTACACCGCCTTGGAAATTCTTGTTGCTCCCCAGAGGCTGCGAGACGCAGAGAACACCGTGGCAGCTGCTGAAAAGAAGGGCAACTGTGAGTTGGTCAAGAAGCAAGAACCTAGGCAGCTGACTGTGCTTGGCAAGGAGCAGCTGCTGGATTCTTGCAATTGCCTTCAGAAGTGCACAGAAGCCCGCTGCTCTGCTGCTTGGTGTTTTGCCTTCAGTCAATTGCACACTGCTGAAGCTGAGGCAGGCTGTTCAGCTTTGCTGCTTTTCAGCATCTCATCTGCCCTTCTGCTCTGTGACAGCTCTCGAGGTGAAACAGAGATGTTTAGAATTAGGTTACCAAAATGAATTAAGCATTTATAATTTAGCTTGTAGAGTTATGTGTTGAATTTTCAACCTTTTACTTAAGAAACCTCTGCCTAATACAAAGGGCAAAGGAAAATGCAAATTTCTGAAGCTTCTTGCATAAAGAACAATACCAGAAGAAGCAAAGAACCCAGATAAAGAAGCTCCTTTGTCTCCAAGCCTATCAAGACTGACAGACGTACTCAGATAAGCACCAAAGGACCAAAAGCGCACGCGCAGAGAGGAAAAGTTCAAAAGTTCAATCATGAGGAAAACCACAATCTTCAGCCTCAGGACCACCAAGAGACCCCGTACGACCACCACAGCAAACCACGCATGCCCAGAAGGGCGTGGACTTACTTAGCATGAGAAGCGAGGACAGGCGGGGCCAGGGGTTGAATACTCATGAAAAAGTTGTGCAGTGTATTGCATATGGAACGTCTTTAAGAATAAAAGTGTGGGTCAGACTGAGGCTCGGGGCACAAGTTTTGGAGAGCTATCTCACTTGTGCCGGGCGCTGACGTACATACCCACTTCATAACTACCCTAGCTTATGGAGTCTATTTATTTATTCCGCGTATCGTTTCAGAGGTTTCTTGCCTTCGCCAGGCTGCAACGTGCCCGCTAGTACCAAGAACTGGGCAGGAGTGGGCAGAGAGCACAGCCATCTGCCAGAAGGTTGCAGCTTGCCCAGGAAAATGCAGTGTCCTTGGAATGTGCAGCAAATCTTATTTCTTGGCAAGGTCGGGCTAAGTGAGCAGTGCTGGTACACTTTCTCCTTGAGAACTGGAGCGGAAAAGCTTTTGGCTAAGATGTAGGCGACTAGAGAGGCAGAATACGCAGCTCCGGAGCTGGCCGAAAGCAAGTGCCGCTTGCCGGAGTCTTTCGGCAGAAGCGGCGCTCCGGAGCGCACCGCTGCCGCTCCAGTGATCTGTGCGCGAAGTAGCCGCTTCTTGTCCTCCGGCAGCCGGAGATCGCGGTAGCTTGCAAGAGGCGAAGAACGAAGCCGCGAAGAAGCCGGCTTGTGTGCGAAGCTCGCAGACAGCTGGAGGACGGTGGCTGCTGCTCTCCTGCCTGTTGAATTCAGTCTTGGCATGCCAATGGAAGGTGTTCCAGGACAACTTTCCTGGGTTTTGCCATAGTCGTCATGCATCCCACCTTGGAAATTCTTGTTGCTCCCCAGAGGCTGCGAGATGCAGAGAACACGGTGGCAGCTGCTGAAAAGAAGGGCAACTGTGAGTTGGTCAAGAACCAAGAACCTAGGCAGCTGCCTGTGCTTGGCAAGGAGCAGCTGCTGCATGCTTGCAATTGCCTTCAGTGCGCACAGAAGCCTGCTGCTCTGCTGCTTGGTTTTTCGCCTTCAGTCAATTGCACACTGCTGAAGCTGAGGCAGGCTGTTCAGCTTTGCTGCTTTTCAGCATCTCATCTGCCCTTCTGCTCTGTGACAGCTCTCGAGGTGAAACAGAGATTTTTAGAATTAGGTTATCAAAATGAATTAAGCATTTATAATTTAGCTTGTATAGTTATGTGTTGAATTTTCTACCTTTTGCTTAGGAAACCTCTGCCTAATACAAAGGGCAAAGGAAAATGCAAATTTCTGAAGCTTCTTGCATAAAGAACAATACCAGAAGAAGCAAAGAACCCAGATAAAGAAGCTCCTCTGTCTCCAAGCCTATCAAGACTGACAGACGTACTCAGATAAGCACCAAAGGACTAAAAGCGCACGCGCAGAGAGGAAAAGTTCAAAAGTTCAATCATGAGGAAAACCACAATCTTCAGCCTCAGGACCACCAAGAGACACCCGTACGACCACCACAGCAAACCACGCATGCCCAGAAGGGCGTGGACTTACTTAGCATGAGAAGCGAGGACAGGCGGGGCCAGGGGTTGAATATGCATGAAAAAGTCGTGCAGTGTTTTGCATATGGAACGTCTTTAAGAATAAAAGTGTGGGTCAGACTGAGGCTCGGGGCACAAGTTTTGGAGGGCTATCTCACTTGTGCCGGGCGCTGACGTACATACCCACTTCATAACTACCCCAGGTTATGGAGTCTATTTATTCCGCGTATCGTTTCAGTTGGCGACCACGAAGGGACTGCTCTGCTCACCCGCAGGTCCGGTTGGGAGCAGACACCCTCAGGCGCCACGGGGCTTTTCCCCGGAGGGACTCTGCGCCTCGGCTGTACACTGCGGGGAGCAGACCACGGCCCGTCGACTAGCGGATGAAAGCGGTATGTATTAATTTATTTTCTTAAGGTTGGCACTGATAAGTCGCAAAAAGATGTTTTTGCGCGCAGGTTTGCCTAGGGGCTTGCAAGCAGACCGCCATCGGGGGAGAGGCCGGCGGCGGGAGGACCTCCCCAGCTGATAGCGCGGCTCGGGGAGGGCGAAATCGCGATTTCAGTGTGTGGTGTGTGTCCCGATTGCAGTGTAGTGTGTCTGTTACGTCCGGACGTGCGTGCTTGTGCGTGTGTGTGCATGTGTGAGTGGAACGGTGCGGCGTTGCTACGATACAGAGACGCGGCGCGGCGGTGCTAGGGAGCGCATGCGCAGGGCAGCTCTCAGCCCACACTACCTGCTAGTGCGGGTAGTGCGCATGCGCGGGGCAGCTCTCAGCCACACTACCTGATAGTGCGGGTAGTGCGCACTCTACCTGATAGAGCGGGTGGTGCGCATGCGTGGCACGGGCTGTCTCTGGCGAGCTGGGGGAGCGCGGCGCGGGGCTTAAGTCGGGGCTTGCAAAGGTGCTTTAGGCGCAGCCCAGCTGATAGCGCAGCGGGCGCGCGGGCACAAGCCGCGGTTTGAGGAGCTGCTTTGAACGCCGCTAGCTGATAGCGCAGCTAGTGGGAGCGTGGTACAAGCTAGGAGTTACAAGCACCGCTTACAAGCATCGCTAGTTGGTAAAAAGCTTGCAAAAGTAGCCAGCGAGCCCGGCTGGGCTAAGAGTTAAGTGTTTGTTATACAATAGCACTGCCCTTCAGTGTGAAAAGCTGTCACTGGTGTAGGAGGAGGGGTTGGGGAAGGCAGTCTAGGGTTGCCATGGGAAACAGCAGTTGTATGAGTTCTCCACCCCCTTTTGTAAGAGAATTGTACCCTCCCCCTGTCCTGTCAGTTATAGTTCAAGTCTGCCCCTTAGCCTAGAATCTTCTCTGTTCCACGTTTCCCCTTTGGTTCTTCCACCAAGAACACTCCTTTCCCTTTTCCCCACTGGTTAATGTTATATTTCCCCTCCCTTTAGCCTTCTCCCGATTGTACCCTCGAATGCTAAACCCTCCTACCCCTACGCAGTAAAAGAATCCTCACCCCGCCCTTCGGGGCTCTCGGAATCTGCCTCCCTTCTGCTTCGTTGTCTCCCTGTTTGCCCCTTCTGCGACCCTTCAATCAACGAGCAGGATTTCAGCAGCCCGAGTGTCCCTCCCGTTCTTCTGGTGGACCCTCAGATGTACCAGCTATCCGAGTTTCGTGCCGAGTGGCTAAAAGCCCCCACTGTTACAAATAAACTCGTTTTAATAGGTGGGAGTGGTGATGGGGTGTAGGTAATTGTTAATTAATGTAACCAATTGTCAATGTAATGAATTGTTAAATTGTTAATGTAGTAAGTGGTTGTGAGTTACTGTTAGTTACGAAGTTTAATATGTACCCTTAGTTAAATGTTGGTGCACAGTTGCCAATCAAGGGGGGGGAGGCCAGGTGCATCAGAGAACTACATCATCAGTCCAACCTGCTATTGGAGGAACAGACCAACCAATGGTGCCTCGAAGTTCAGGAATGATTGGCCAGAAATGCACCATCTTATAAACCAATCAAGGACCAGAAAAGGAGCCAATCAACGAGAGGATCAAGAACGCACCAATTGACGGCCTCCAGAGACTTTAATAACCCCGGGTGCTGGCCACCCCGGGTCTTTCCGCGGACTTGGTTGCCAAGGAAACACCCTGTGCCTGTGCACAGTTACTGTTGCACGTTGTTACTTTCTGGCTTGCCGCTGAGGTCCTGGGCTTATCCTGGGACCTCGTCCCCAGCTGTCTGTGATTTTAATAAACAGGCCCAAATTTTTTTAACATATTCTGGCTCTGAATTTGCCTGTTTTTAACAGATTGGGGGCTCGTCCGGGATAGCCACGCCCCAGAGGCGGTCCTGGAGAAGGACGGGTCCGGGAAGACCGGTCCAGCGTTTTTTTTTATTGCTGCCCGAACTTGGATTTCTCCGAGACCGAAGACGGTTGGTTGCTGGCTACACCCGAGAGACAACTGAGGACCCGGCAACCCAGACTGAGAAGGCCCTTCGAGAGGGAGCGGGGCTCGCAACGCACAGGTAGGCGTTGCGAGTGGGGCAGGCATAAGGGGGTACGCTCATGCGTGGAGAGTGAGTGAGACGGGGGCTGACATCTCAGACTCCCGAAGCGACAGTGGACCTCCTAGTACCGCGTTTTCGGACTCCCGCGAGGGGGCCGGCCGGGAACGGAGGGAAGCGATTGGAATAAAGCATTGGAGTGAGTGTGGAACCCCGAGGGACCCTCCTTAGCGTGGGTGAAGGGGGAGTACCTCCTTTTCTCCTGCCCTCACCCGCGTAGGCTCCCGTTCCCCCAGGGTGGTGGGGGCTCCTAGGGGTTGCTTGAGCCAAAAAGGCGAAGGAACCGAAGGTGGTGGTTGGTTGGGATAACTTTCTGGCTTGCCAGAAAGACCTTCGGAACCGGGCCTCCCAGTACAGTGACAGGCATTGGGGCGGCTGGCTGGGAGGGGGGTGGACGGTCCCTGGACCCTTGATCCGAAAACGAAGGAACCGAAGGTGGTGGTTGGTAGGGATAACTTTCTGGCTTGCCAGAAACTTTCTGGCTTGCTAGAAAGACCTTCGGAACCGGGCCTCCTAGTACAGTGACAGGCATTGGGGCGGCTGGCTGGGAGGGGAGTGAACAAGGGGGGCGCAGGGGAGTTCCACCGGCTCAAGCAATCTGAAGGGCAGTTCCTCAAGGTGAGCACGGGAAGTGTCCCGGGCATCTTGAGGAACTAGGACCTCTGGGGTGGGCTAAAGACTCTCAACCGGAGACCTACTGGTAGTGAGGCCACCGGTTGGGGGATTGTCCCTCCTTTGGCAGGGGGAGGGAGTAGGAGCCTGACCAGAGGGGAATAGGACCCTAGGCCAGGGGGTCTGGCCAAGGGGAAATTCCTCCTAGCACGGCGACGGGCCGGGGAAGGCAAAAGGCCGCCGGCTAGGAGAAGTCCCTCTATCCATTAGGGGTAGGAGGGAGGGTTTAGAACCTGTCAGTTAGGGATATTATTTTGTTCTAGTTTATATAAGTTGTCTCGTCTATGTGTGATTTGCTCTTAATTGGAATTTTGTGGTCGATATTATCAAGTACGTTTATTTTGTCTGTTGTTACCGATAGTGTTATTTATTGGATTATTATATTGTGTTGTTTTATTTGTTTTAACACAAAAATACCAATTTGGTATTTTGCAGTATTGTTTGTGGTATTATGTGTAATCTTTTTGCTTTAAGTGATTGAGGTGTACATTCCTTGGAGTAGAGAGTTTTTTGGCGTTTTGTCAGCTTATATCTTTGGGTTAGGATTTCTGTTCGTGTCAGAGGGTATCTTGTGAGGTTGTGTTGAAGAGCCGACATTTTGTTGTTCTAGTACACAGATTTTAAGTCATTGATAGTGTGGGTGTGTGAGTGTGGGTGGCTCAGAGGAGCCATTTTAGTTGCTTTTGAGGTACTCCCCTCGAGAAGGGGAGTGGTTGTTTTACAGGGTGCGTGTGTGTGAGTGTGGGTGGCTCAGAGGAGCCATTTTAGTTGCTTTTGGGGTACTCCCCTCGAGAAGGGGAGTGGTTTGGGAGTGAGTGATAGACATCTGAAAAGACTTCCGGCTGATCAGCCATTTTGGTTTGTTTTGAGTCTTGGTTCCCACGGCATCTAATTTTCCCACGGGTCATTATTTTCGTTCCCACGGTATTCAATTTTCCCACGGGGTCTCCTATTGATTTATGTTTAAATTTTAGTTGTTCTTTTTATTGTAAATCCTTTTGGATTGTCATTCTCCTTTAAAGTTTACACAGTGACTTATTGCGAAGTTGTCTATTTAGTTAAATTGATACAAGTTGTTTATAGTTATGGGTCAGTGTGCAAGTAAGCGTACCCATAAGGGAAAAGCTAAGAAAATGAAATTGAAAGACATACCACAAGACAGTCCATTGGGGGAAATGTTAGAGAATTGGGACCATGATAAAACTTTAAAGGAATTGGATAAGATAAAAATGATACATTATTGTATTGAAATATGGCCACAAAAGAACATTCAAGAAGGACCTGTTAATTGGCCTTGGTATGGGTCAAAAGAAAAATGGTTATGTCTAGCTTTAAATAAATATGTTAATTCAAGGGAAGTACTAGATGAGGAGGAAATCAAATATGCAGCCTGTTGGCTGGAAAATGAAATTTGGGATAAAAAGGTTCGAATGTATAGAGTGGGCAAAGAAATAAAAGAGGGAAAAGAAGAATTTAAGCAAAAATGGGATCCATTGGACTATCTTCCTCCTCCAGTACCCCCTCCTATCCAACCTGAACCCATTTCGGCTCCTCCAGCATCCCTTCCTGTTCAGCCTATTTCCCCTCCTACCTCTTCAGGGCCCCTCCCTGCTCAACCTGTCTCCCACTCTACTCCATCAGCATCCCTTCCTGCCCAACCCGCACCTTGTCATACTCTTCTGGCTTCACCGACAGTCCCCCCTCCAGCAGTTTCTCCCATGCCTCTCTCCATCCCTGTCGCCCTCCCTCTGCCTCCCACACAAAATCTTACACAAACTCAACAGAGTAGCTTGGAGAGGGTAGCAACTCACAACTGTGAGTGCGAAAGAGTTGTAAGACCAAAAGAGAGGATTGCAATCTCAGGTAGTCATCATTATAATACTAGATCGCAAGTTGAGAGGAGCTTCCAAAAGGGGGAAGCAGGAGAAAGGTTATTACCTTTGAGAGAGGTTCCGATGGGAGGTGTCCAGGGGGGAATCGGTTTTGTAAATGTACCTTTGACGGGCTCAGAGGTGAGAAGTTTTAAGAAAGAACTTAAACCCCTATTGGAAGACCCTATAGGAGTTGCTGATCAAGTTGATCAGTTTTTAGGTTCAAGTACATATACTTGGGAGGAAATGAATTCTATTTTAGGTATTCTCTTTTCTTCAGAGGAAATGCATTTCATTCGGGTTGCAGGCATAAAAGCATGGGAGAAAGAGAATAGGGCCGGGCCGCGGGGTGAAGAGAAGATGCCTCTCACTCCACCTGATTGGAATCCAAATACGGAAGAAGGCCGTAGAAATATGAATTGTTATAGGTCTTTGGTTATTAAAGGTATCCGGGGAGCGGTCCCCCGGACTAGTAATGCAAAGCTGGCCTTTGATAGCCAGCAGGAGAAAGATGAAACCCCAAATGCCTGGTTAGATAGGCTAAGGCGAAATTTTCAATTATATTCCAGTGTGGATCCAGAGAGCACAGAAGGGAAAGTGTTGGTAAAGGTGCAATTTGTAACTAGAGCATGGCCAGATATTAGAAGGAAGTTAGAGAAGATAGAAGAATGGCAGGAAAAAGGCATGAATGAATTGTTAAGGGAGGCACAGAGAGTTTATTTGAGGAGGGAGGAAGAAAAGATGAAATCGAAGGCTAGAATTATGGTTGCAATAGCTAGGGAGAGTCAGGACAGAGAAAGGGAAGAGCCAAAGGGAAGGGAAAAATCAAGGAAGGAGGAGATTCGAGGGCAGGACGCAGACTCCTGGGAGGGGAAATGTTTTTATTGTGGTGAAAAAGGTCATTTTAGGAAGGAGTGTAAGAAATGGAGGAAAGACAGGAGACTGTACAAAGAAACGGAGATTGGAGAAAATGATGATTAGGGGTGTCAGGGGCTCTATCCCCTGGGGAAAATGGGTGAGCATAAGTTGGAGCCCTTGATAAATTTGGAAATAGGTCCCCAGGGGGAAGAATTTGAATTTTTAGTTGACACTGGGGCTGATAGGTCATGTGTTTCACGGTTCCCAAAAGGTTGTAAATTGAGTCAAAGAGTGTGTAAAGTGAGAGGTGCTAGTAATGAGCCTTTTGAAGTATCGGTAATAGAGCAAGTTGTGGTTAAAGGAAATTCAAGAGAAGGATATGTAGATTTGTTATATATGCCTAAATTGGAATGTAATTTATTAGGTAGAGACCTACAGGTGCAATTAGGGGTAGGGGTAATCCCTAAAGAGGGAAAGATGGTAGCGGAGATGCTGGTTCTCAAGTCGGAGGATGAAAATGAAATCAATAGCGAAGTCTGGGCAGAAGGGGGAGGCCGCAGCCTACTCGATATACCCCCCATAGAAGTAAAAATGAAACCAGGAACTTCACCAATTCGAGTAAAGCAATATCCTATTTCGGCCGAAGGGAAACAAGGACTAGCTCCAGTTATAAAAGAATTGATTAAAGATGGAATCCTAGAACCATGCATGTCTCCCCATAACACGCCAATATTACCGGTAAAGAAATCAGATGGTACTTACCGATTAGTCCAAGATCTAAGGGAGGTGAACAAACAGACAATTTCACGGTACCCTGTAGTAACCAATCCGTATACACTTCTAAGTAAGGTACCACCGAAACATGCATGGTTCAGTGTGATAGATTTGAAAGATGCCTTCTGGGCTTGTCCTCTAGCTGAAGAAAGTAGAAGTTGGTTTGCCTTTGAGTGGCAGGATGAGGAAACAGGAAGGAAACAACAACTCCAATGGACCCGGCTACCCCAAGGTTTTACAGAATCCCCAAATTTGTTTGGCCAGGCTTTGGAAGAATTGTTAAGGCAGTTTCAACCGGTGGGAGATACCCAAATTCTGCAATATGTTGATGATTTGTTGGTGTCAGGGGAACAGAGGGAGCAGGTTCAAGTAACAACAGTGAAATTATTAAACTTTTTTGGGGAAAAGGGTTTAAAAGTGTCAAAAAAGAAACTCCAATTTGTAGAACAGGAAGTGAAATATTTAGGTCATCTGATTGGGAAAGGATACAAGAAATTAGAAGCTGAGCGAATTCAAGGGATCCTCTCCCTACCTGCACCGAAAACAAAAAGGGATGTAAGGAAATTGTTGGGGTTAATCGGATATTGTAAATTGTGGATTGATGGGCATACTAAACTGGTCAAGTTCCTATATGATAAATTAGTTGAAGAAGAACCTCTAGATTGGAATGAGCAAGATGAGCAGAAGTTACAAGAGTTGAAAGAAAAGTTCGTGACAGCACCAGTTTTAAGTTTACCTGATTTAGACAGACCCTTTGAGTTGTTTATAAATGTAGAAGAAGGTATTGCATATGGAGTATTGGTCCAAAAGTGGTGCGGAGATAGAAAACCAGTAGCTTATGTGTCTAAGCTATTAGACCCGGTAGTGAGAGGATGGCCTACATGTTTACAATCAGTGGCTGCTACTGTAGCTTTGGTAGAGGAGGGATACAAACTAACATTTGGGAGCAAAATCAAAGTGTATACACCTCATGATTTGAAAACTATATTGAGTAAGAGAGCAAGTCAGTGGATTACAGACAGCAGGCTGTTAAAATATGAATTGATGCTCACCAATATTGAGAATTTAGAATTAGCCACAACGAATGTTCAAAATCCAGCCCAATTTTTGTATGGAGAGCCACAAGAAAATTTAGAACATTGTTGTATAGAAGTCATAGATTTGCAGACCAAAGTAAGGGAAGATTTGCAAGAGCAGCCATTACCAGAAGGAGAAGTGTTGTTTGTGGATGGTTCTTCCAGGGTAAAGGAGGGGAAGAGAATGTCAGGATATGCAGTAATAGATGGTAAGAGTATGGAAATTATAGAAAAAGGGAGGCTTCCAGCAAAATGGTCTGCACAGTGTTGTGAGGTTTATGCTTTACTAAAAGGGCTGCAGTGGTTAAAGTACAAGAAAGGAACTGTTTACACTGACTCCAAATATGCCTATGGTGTAGTACATACGTTTGGTAAGATCTGGGGAGAAAGGGGGTTTATAAACTCTAAAGGCAAGACCCTAGTCCATGAAAAGCTAATCAAGAAAACGTTGGAAGCTCTCAAAGACCCTTTGGAAATTGCAGTGGTACATATAAAAGGTCACCAGAAAGGAACTTCTAAAGAGGTGCAGGGCAACAATTTAGCAGACAGAGCAGCTAAAGAGGCTGCCTTAGAAAAAGAAGAGAAAATCCTGCAGTTAGTCAATCTGGGGGACAGAGATAATAAAGAAAACCCAATTTTTAGTGAGCAAGAACAAAAAGAGTTGCTAAAACATGGGGGAATAAGAGATGAAAGAGGGAAGTGGAGAATGCCAGATGGGAGACAGGTATTAAACAAAGCGCTAGCCAGGAAAATTTTGGAGAATTTGCATGCTTCAACCCACTGGGGAACCCAGGCCTTGTGCGATCATTTTCTGCGAACTTATGTATGCATTGGTATATTTGAAGTAGCTAAGATAATCACAAGAGATTGTATGATTTGTCAGAGAGTAAATAGAAAAGTAATGAGAAAAGCCCCACTGGGTGGAAGAGAATTGGCCCAGAGACCTTTCCAAAATGTCCAAATTGATTTTACTGAACTTCCCCCAGTCCAAAAGTTTAAGTATTTATTAGTGATAATAGATCATCTGACTCATTGGGTTGAAGCATTTCCAACTACAAGAGCTACAGCAGGAGTGGTTAGTAAGATCTTACTGGAACAAGTCATACCGAGATATGGTATTGTAAACATTATTGATTCAGACAGAGGGCCACATTTCACAGCCAAGGTCTTACATCAGATAACAGAGGCTTTAGGAATAGTATGGAGACTTCACACCCCGTGGAGACCTCAAAGCTCAGGAAGAGTGGAGAGAATGAACCAAACCTTAAAAATAACACTCACCAAATTGGTGGAGGAAACAAAAATGAACTGGTTAAAATGTCTTCCATTAGCACTAATGAGAATAAGAACAAAACCAAGAGCCGATATTGGCATTTCTCCTTATGAAATGATGTTTGGGTTGCCATTCCTAACTGTCTCAGACCACACAGGGACTTACGAAGAGGGAGAACAGAGTACCAAGAAGTATGTACAAGTGATTGCGAATACCTTAGAGGAATTAAGGAAAAACGGATATCTTCCCCAAAGTACCCCAATTGACTTTAAAATTCATTCGTTTCAGCCGGGAGACTGGGTTTTAATAAAGGTGTGGAAAGAACAGCCATTATCTCCCATGTGGGAGGGTCCCTTCCAGGTTCTCTTAACTACTGAAACTGCAGTAAGGACCCAAGAAAGAGGATGGACACATGTCACAAGAGTCAAAGGTCCGGTACAAGCTCCTACTGAGTGGACAGTGATCAATACATCTGACACAAAACTGACTTTAAAGAGAAAACCTCAAGAGAAGTGAAATAAGAAGAAGAGCAGGGTTTTAATCTATTATGAACTGTTCAGATATTATTTATTAATTGTTACCTATTATTTAAATAATTATTCTAACTTGTTATTAGTGTTAAAAGTTTAAATTGTTAGTATTGAAGTATTTATTATAACTTGCGTCAAATTTCTGGTATCTTTTTATTGCAGATCCCAAAGAATAGAGCATCCTCCCACTCATTTAGTAATCAGGCCCTAAAAAGAAACACTCAAGTCAATACAAGGAGGGAAGTAAGTCACTGCAGGAGGAGGTAACGGTAAGATCATATTACAAGGGGCAAGACCGGGTCAGGATACACTCTTGCCACAAGGCAGATATACCATAGGCCTTCCCGAAAAATATGGAGGTTGGGAGAGTGCCCTGTACCGGACCCTTGTTGCTGTTAGCACTGCTAACAGTGATAAACATCCAGGGAAGTCAGATAGACCCCTGTGATAGATGTTACTATCCACTTTATGCAGGAGACTCTCGGAGTGCCGTCCTAAGAATTCATACAAATCCGAGTCCCAACTGTATTGACTTTTTACAATTAACGACATGTGTAGAGGACGGTACAACCTATTGGCTCTCCGAAAACATAGGAAATCATAAACAAAAACTGTTGGGAGAATGCCCTACAAGGGAAAAATGGATATGTTTGGAGAAGAAGCCAGAGAAAAAGGAGAAAGCAAAAGAGGTTCACGAGCCTGACTTTATAAAAGAAAAGGAAGTGAAAGGGGTAATAAGAAAAGGAGCAGGACTCAAGATTCTAGGTGGGAAAAATCTGTTTTTAGACCTGGTGGAAAAGATAAGCCATGAATTTAATATAACTAACTGTTGGATTTGTGGAGACACTAGAACAGCAGAAATTTGGCCATGGGAAGGAATTGCACTGAGTCCAAAGGAGATCTTAAGGTTAATGAAGAATAAGATGAGAATCCAAAGGTCATCACCTGTGCAAGATAAAAGGAATGACGAAGAAGTATGGAATTTAAAATCTGAGGTAATCGGGGAGGAATGTCTGTGGAGGAAGGGATCTTCTAAGTTCATTTCATATGTGGGTGAGTTATCCTGTAAGCGATATCTAGTTACCAACGATACCCACCAATGGTGGATTCCTGGGGCTCCTCACCTCTATTGGTCCAGAAAACAAAAACAGGGATGTTCTTATATTCAAAAGGAAAAGTTATATGAATGTATTACCACAGATCCCAACCCTTTCCATGATGATCCCCAAATGTACAAGTTTTGGAGTAAAAATGGGGTCACTTCTGTAGAACATCATAAATTCTGGAGAGCCCCAAATGAGTTATTTTGGCTTTGTGGTAGAATGGCATATGTAATGTTGCCTAAAGATTGGACAGGAAGTTGTACACTAGGTATTATAAAACCTTCTTTCTTTTTACTGCCCAGAGACGGAAGTCAACATCTAGGAATTCCCTTATATGATGAATTAAAACGTAAAAGAAGAGACTTAATTGGTGGATCTCAAAAGTGGGGGGAAGAAGAGTGGCCTCCAGAAAGAATAATCGAGACATATGGCCCTGCCACCTGGGCCCAAGATGGGTCGTGGGGGTACCGAACTCCCATTTATATGTTAAATAGAATTATTAGATTACAGGCAGTGTTGGAAATCATAACCAATGAAACGGCCATGGTCTTAGATCTGATCTCTACCCAAAACCGCCAAATGAGGACGGCTATCTACCAAAATCGATTAGCATTAGATTATTTATTGGCAGAAGAAGGTGGGGTCTGTGGTAAATTTAATTCATCAGAGTGTTGTATTGAAATTGATGATTATGGAGATCTTATCAAAAATATTACAACCAGGATTAGGAAATTGGCACATGTCCCAGTCCAGAGATGGAGCCCTCTAATAAAATTAAATTGGTGGGATAACCTCTTAGGGGGAGAATGGTGGAAGAAGGTTTTATTGATTGTAGGAGGTGCCTTAATAAGTCTTATTCTACTTCCTTGTTTAATACCTTGTTTAATTCGGTTGATAACTAACATTGTGCAGAATTCCCTAGAAAGCTTAAGCAGAGAGAAGATCGAGAAGATCATGATCATACAAGAAAATAAACTGGGAAAGAACTCTGAAACTGCTAAGAAGACCTATGAAAAGTACCAGAAATTAAGAAAAATTTACCAAGTTTATGATGCTCCTGTTTAAATTAAAGGTTTGATGCGGGCTAAAGCCCGATCAAAGATTTAGAGGGGGGAGTTGTTACAAATAAACTCGTTTTAATAGGTGGGAGTGGTGATGGGGTGTAGGTAATTGTTAATTAATGTAACCAATTGTCAATGTAATGAATTGTTAAATTGTTAATGTAGTAAGTGGTTGTGAGTTACTGTTAGTTACGAAGTTTAATATGTACCCTTAGTTAAATGTTGGTGCACAGTTGCCAATCAAGGGGGGGGAGGCCAGGTGCATCAGAGAACTACATCATCAGTCCAACCTGCTATTGGAGGAACAGACCAACCAATGGTGCCTCGAAGTTCAGGAATGATTGGCCAGAAATGCACCATCTTATAAACCAATCAAGGACCAGAAAAGGAGCCAATCAACGAGAGGATCAAGAACGCACCAATTGACGGCCTCCAGAGACTTTAATAACCCCGGGTGCTGGCCACCCCGGGTCTTTCCGCGGACTTGGTTGCCAAGGAAACACCCTGTGCCTGTGCACAGTTACTGTTGCACGTTGTTACTTTCTGGCTTGCCGCTGAGGTCCTGGGCTTATCCTGGGACCTCGTCCCCAGCTGTCTGTGATTTTAATAAACAGGCCCAAATTTTTTTAACATATTCTGGCTCTGAATTTGCCTGTTTTTAACACCACGGCTCGGCAACTGGGAGATCCTTTGCATTACAGGGCGAATAAAGGGGGGATGAATGTGTGTGAATGAGAGGCTATAAGAGCCCGTCTGAAGCCCCTCATTTTCCATTCTGCCTTCCGATTGCCACAAGAAAGAATCCCTTCCCCCACTGTAGTTCCGGCTTAGAACAGGACACAGCACAGGTGGAACCACTGAACCGTCATGCTGGCTGTTCCGAACAAGGCCTGGCAAGGACTTGGCAAGGACTTGGCAAGGACTTGGCAAAGACCTGACATGGACCCAGCACGGGACAGCCTGATGCGCGGCCTGCTTCTAATCTCCGTTCTTAAGCCAAATGAACTTTTGGGGTGACTCTCGCGGTCCTTCATTGAAGACCCCTCATCTGCCTCGTTACCACTGTGACAAACAAAGAATGAGAACCCTCCTCCCAAGGACTGAGACTGAGACCCCTGCTATAGGGAGGAGGGGAAATTGGTGGTCTGACCACTAATGACATGACCTGTTTCCCTTCAGTGATTCAAATGGACTTATTCTTCATTGGATTCGTCTTGCTTTGGTGGTTTCTGTGGACTCACCTGTTCCCGCGTGGCGATTACAATGGACTTTCATTGTTACACTTGCTCCCCCCTCTTTCCTCTGTGGACTATAACTGGAGCCCCGAGTCGACCAGAACTTCGGAGACTCCCCCGACACGACAGACGGATCCCCATCGTCCGGACCACTGAGGATCTCGCCTGTGTTGGTAGCTATTCCCATATCCCTCTTCTCTCGCTCTCTCTATCCTTTTATCTCCTTTCAGATCCCCACTATCGCGTTTACTGTTTTGGCCCCTAATAAAGGTGCATTTGTTGTGATTAACTGATAGTCCCTTGTTGTTTGCCTTTGTTGCACTTTTGGGATCGGTGAAAAGAACCATCACGACACCCCGCAAGAAGCGGATCGTGACATTAAAATTGGCGTCACGGACAGGATTTCTGTCTAGACAGAAGGGTTGCAGCTGAAAAGGCACCCACACTGTCTTTGGAAATTCATAAAGGATCCCTTAGTGCAAAAGGCGGGACACTGTTGTTTTGTTGTTGTTGTGTGTATCTGGTCTGGGAAGGAAGGGACAACTTGAAGCAACTAAGCAGAGCCTCGCAGGCAGATTATTGTCCTTTCACCCAGCCAGGGAAGCGAAGGGCGACACAGCGAGGGCTGTGTAGTTTTGTGGAACTTAAGTTTGTAGCTCCCTGTCGTGGTTTTGGTCCCTTCACAAAATGAGTGACAATCTTAGCCTTGAAATTAAAGCTGAATTTTATGCACTACTAGCCAAACACAATGCCAGACCTTCTACGGAAGGAGAAAAATGGGCGCAGAGTAATTGGTTGAACTTAGAAAATGTTATTGATAGAGTGTGTTCATTACAACATGAAACAAAATTCAAACTGGGCAAAAATAAAACTATCTTATGCTCAGTTTTGGGAGCTTGCCTTACGGCAGCTATAGAAAATGGCTTTGAGCGAAGAAGTGAGGAACATGCTCTAATAGACTCCCTTCAAAATCTAGTTGAAATTTTGCAAAAACAGTTCTATGAAGCAAAAGATGTGATCTATGCATTGCGAGCTGCCTTAACAGAGGAACATATTAACAAATCACATCATGCTGATTCCTCTACAGAGCTTGAGGAGAAGGAAACTCCTCACATGAAACAAATCTATCCTCATCAAGAACTTGAAGCAGCAAGTAATTGTGGGGAACATTGCTGCCACCACTTGAGACCCTTGATTAAAACAGAGTAGAACTATCTCAGTGATGATGATCTCGAACCTCACATCACAGCCAAACACATACCATCACAACTAAACACTGCCACCGAGCTAGCTAAGCTTAAAAGGGAATATGGACAGCCTCCACATGAATCAGAAACAGAATGTGTTTTCCGGGTGTCCCTCACTGGTGGTGATCAAATTCAATTAACTGAACAGGAAGCCACTGGGTATTGGGGACATGGTGTCTTCTTAACAACAGGAGAGAAAGGTGACACATGGTCCCTGACACAGCGTGCAGCTTTTTGGGCCGGGGGAACAAGCCCCTTGGAAAGGGGAGATCCCATAGCTAGAATTAGTACCCCCGACCAACTCTTGGAAAATGTGCACAAAGCTGCTTGCCTGCAAATGACTCACAAAAAGAAATTAATTCCTGGCTTTGAATCCCTGATGCAATTACCTGTGAAGCCCAAGATAATGACCCCTTTAATTTGTGGGCTTCCAGAATCACTCAAACCTACAGCAATTCTCCTTCCAAAAAACGATAGCAGCTGTATCTCCTGTAGAAAGACCAGCTAGATTTCCTAGTAAGCAGAAGGACCCATTTGTTCCCCTTTATGACTTGTTGAGGAAAGGGGTGAAATGGGATTGGAGTCTTTCTCAGGAGTCAGCATTGCAATTGCTGATTTTTGAAGCAACAGCTCATCAAGCAGTGACCCCTATCCATCCTACAGATCCTTTCCAGGTGGAATGGGGATTTGCCTCCTCAGGGCTGTCAGTACACATATGGCAGCGGGGTGCTGAGGGTCTGACAAGACCTGTTGGTTTTTACTCCCGTGGTTCCAAAGATGCTGAGAAAAGATACACTACCTGGGAAAAAGGATTGTTGATGGTTATCTTAGCTTTCCTAGAAGTAGAAAAAATTGCACGAAAACAACCAATTGTATTGAGAGGCCCCTTCAAGGTTATTAAGACAGCCACTAGTGGGACTCCCCCTCCTGACGGGGTGGCCCAGAGGGCCTTAGTGAGAAAGTGGTATGCTCAGCTTGAACATTACTGTAACTTCTTCTCAATGACAGAAGGACCTGTAAAAACTTTACTAATCCAAGAAACTGAGAGCTTGGACAAACCTGCCTCTGTAATCAAAGTAACCCCTCCTTTCTGCCCCAAACAATCAGCAAACTCTTGGTTTACTGATGCTTCTGCTAAAGGGGAAGGAAAAGTATGGAAATATAGGGCAGAAGCCCTCCACTTTTCCTCTGGTGAGCAAATGATTACAGAGGGAGAAGGTAGTACACACATTGGGGAGCTGATAGCTGTCTGGAGTATTTTTCAACAAGAAGCACAGAATTCCTCTTTGGTCTGCATCTACACTGACTCCTATGCTCTGTACCAAATGATCCTAATAATCCAGCTCATGACCCTGGCCAACCTGTTCTGGTGGACCTCTCTTACTATAGGACTAGTAGCACTTGTGCTAAAACCCCCTCTGAATAAATATGCATGGGAAGCCTCTAGTGCTCTAGGGAAAGAGCATTGGACAAATACATGCTGGATAATTCCATCATTCTAACTTTTCTGCCTCTCGGCAGCAGAATTCTGTTGTGTTTACTTTTTCAGAAGAACCCCGAGGGACATGAAGACCACCTAATCCATGATAAAACTGGTAATACTTTTCTGCATCCTACCACAACCCCATGGCCAGAAACCAGCTGAGTGGCCGTGGTCTGAACTAATTGTGGTAGCATGCAGAAAAAGTGAAAGGATCTCTTTAAGCACAAAAAGGTGTGTACGCACCCAAGCATACAGGATTGTTGGCACAATTACACATTAACACAAACTGTAGAAGTAGTTTGGTTTTGGTCCAAAAATACCGAAGCACTTTTTTTTGTTTTGTTTTGTTTTTGTTTTTGTTTTTGTTTTTTAAGTTTAAAGTATTGATTCAAATACTGGAGTAGGACTTGATGTTAATGTTGTGACACCTACCACCCAACCACTGGTTACACTTAGCCCGAAAATCTTTGGAATTGGACCATATATAATCAGGAAAACTGGCCAACAACAGATATTGTTTAATCTGTTATGGTCTCTTAAACAAGTCAAATTGCTGATGCAAAACAATATCTCAGAAATACAACCAGCTTGTTCACCCTTTTTGCAGACCTCTTTTCAGGCTTGGACAACCTGGCTGCGACAGTGGAACCCTCCTAAAAACCGGGTGCCAAGAGACGTAACTGGTCTTGTGGGGACAGGATTGGGAATCCTAAATAGTATTGATTCAGAAGTATTAATGAATAAATTGGCTTCCACAACTAAAGATTTAACCAAAATACAACAACCACTGCAATCGTCCTTATCAGCCTTGGGAACACATCAGTGGTTGCTATCAAACATTCTACCAAATTGGGAAAAGATAAATGTAAATAATAGCAAATTGATAATTGATGGACTTAATGCCACACAAAGCAACGTTTCCTTAGCTCTTAGCTGTATCCAGGCTCAATTATGGATGCAGTCAGTTGCTGCCTCAATTATAAGAGAAGGTGAAGAAGGCACTTTTCCTACTGAGATTAGGAAAATAGTCTGGGACAGTGCCACTGACTTCGAAAGAGATTTCCAATCCTGGTGGAATTTAGTGAATTTTACCTATGACCCTAACACAAACACAGCCACAGCATTTGTGCTGACCATAAGAAATGCCTCGGTGCATTTGATATTCCCTATCATTGCACTAGGATTAAATCATGATGGACCCACTTTCTATCCTTCTGAACATAGAGAATGGGCCCGTCAAATTGATGACAAATGGCAAACTGTCAATTTAGAGTCCTGTACCATCTGAGAACAACTAGGGTTTATCTGTGAAGGTAATGCAATTGTAGCTCAAGATATTTGTCTGGACACAGAACAAAATAGCTGTCATTTTGATATTCATCCTAACGAGACTTCTGAAACAGTCCTTGTATATACAGACAATGGGTGTGCCTGCTTCAGAACCGCTTGTGATACTGTGTTTATAGAAAGTACAGTAGTAGATACTAAAAATCATTCAAATTTTTGTGCTTGTAACTTTACTAAAATTGCAGGATGTGATTTTTCTTTTGTAGCTCCAGTTACTTCACATGAACTTTTAGAATCCAATCTCACGTTGATTCACAAGCTACTGCCTACTCCCATTGGGATGAACCTTACTCTGGTAAAGCAATTATTACTTCATCAAGATCTAATAGAGATCCTAGGAAAAATCAAGGGGAATGGACAGAAAACTCTGGTAACTGTTCATCATGATGTGCAAGAAATACATCGTGTTGTAGAAAGGGTGAAAAGTGATGCTGAGCACAAGTGGTGGGATACCCTTTTCGGGTGGTCACCCACCGCCACCGGTATCCTGAACAAATTGTGCCATCCCATTGTTGTTCTTCTGGTTTTAGTTATGATTGGTTTTGTTTTATCAGTAATCTTGCTTATTGTAAATTGGAGAATGATGAAACGATGAACAAAATTAACATCTATAATTAATGCACACCACTTGGCCGACATCCTTTACACTATAGATGTTCCCAGGACTGTAGACACAAGAAGATTATAAGGTTAGAAGATATGTTTTACATAATTTTCTTTTATGATTTGCTCTAATCACTGTTTTAATTATTTTTGTTTATTGTTTATAAAATTGTACTGAGTAATATCGATTATACTAGGTTTGTTACTTTACTGTTTAATATTGATTATACTGGTTTATTATTTGATCAATTTATTGTTTAATTGATTAATATTGATTATTATTTAAATAACTATTATTGATTTACTAATTGTATTTTGCTTATTGTTTAATTATAATTTGTTGTGATTACTAATATGTTGTGATTGTTTTAGTTTTCCTGTTTTCTCTTTCTTTCCCTTTTCCTCTTCTCTTTTCCCTGCGACGTGCTGCCAACACTTGACGAGTCCTGAAGACTCCACGACGACACCATGGAATCCTGCTGATGAAGATCTTTCGAGGGCAATCGTCAGTCACGGGGTGGTGTAAGAGCCCGTCTGAAGCCCCTCATTTTCCATTCTGCCTTCCGATTGCCACAAGAAAGAATCCCATCCCCCACTGTAGTTCCGGCTTAGAACAGGACACAGCACAGGTGGAACCACTGAACCGTCACGCTGGCTGTTCCGAACAAGGCCTGGTAAGAACTTGGCAAGGACTTGGCAAGGACTTGGCAAAGACCTGACGTGGACCCAGCACGGGACAGCCTGATGCGCGGCCTGCTTCTAATCTCCGTTCTTAAGCCAAATGAACTTTTGGGGTGACTCTCGCGGTCCTTCATTGAAGACCCCTCATCTGCCTCGTTACCACTGTGACAAACAAAGAATGAGAACCCTCCTCCCAAGGACTGAGACTGAGACCCCTGCTATAGGGAGGAGGGGAAATTGGTGGTCTGACCACTAATGACATGACCTGTTTCCCTTCAGTGATTCAAATGGACTTATTCTTCATTGGATTCGTCTTGCTTTGGTGGTTACTGTGGACTCACCTGTTCCCTCGGGGCGATTACAATGGACTTTCATTATTACACTTGTTCCCCCCCTCTCTCCTCTGTGGACTATAATTGGACCCCCAAGTCGACCAGAACTTCGAAGACTCCCCCGACACGACAGATGGATCCCCATCGTCCGGAGCACTGAGGATCTCGCCTGTGTTGGTAGCTATTCCCATATCCCTCTTCTCTCTCTATCCTTTTATCTCCTTTCAGATCCCCACTATCGCGTTTACTGTTTTGGCCCCTAATAAAGGTGCATTTGTTGTGATTAACTGATAGTCCCTTGTTGTTTGCCTTTGTTGCACTTTTGGGATCGGTGAAAAGAACCATCACGACACCCCGCAAGAAGCGGATCGTGACAGAGGCGGGCTGGTTACCCCAGACCTGCTAAGCGAGAGCGGCAGTCTCCCATGCTGCTTTTCCGTCTTTTTCGCGAGAAAAGCGGCCAGTAAAGAGACGAAGCGAGTGATAAAAAGAGTGAGAGAACCCCCGCCTGGGACTGGGTCTCAGAGAAAGAGTGGGACCCCTTAGTGTGTGTGTGTGGGGGGGGAGTAAAAGGTAATTAATTAGAAAAAAAAATTAATTAAAAGGTAAAAAGAGGGTTTTCTTGGCATAATCTATTGGGGAAAAATAAAAGGTAAAATGTGTAGGAGGGGCCCATAAAAATTCTGCTGGATGGAGGGATAAGAATGCCCAAGAACATCCAAGATCAAACCTGCTGGATTGAGGGATTAATGTTCCAAGAGCATCCAGGGTTGATTCAAACCTGCTGGATTGAGGGATTAATGTTCCAAGAGCATCCAGGGTTAAGTCAAACCTGCTGGGTTGAGGGATTAACATTCCAAGAGCAGCCAGAATTAAGTTTGCTGGGTTGTTGAGAGCACCCAAGATTGAGTAAAAATTTTGCCAGTTTGAAGATAAGTCTGACAGGATCTAGAGTTGGGAACCACACAGCTAGATTGAGGGGTATCCAAGAAGACTGGGACTAGCCAGGGACACCTAAAAGTGTAATAGGTGTGTTGAAAAATAAAAGGTACCTTGTTGTTGTGGTTGTTTTGTTATGTGTAAGAGTAAGTAAAAATAAAGTTAAGTGAATGTCGACGAAGGAAAGTATATGTATGCATCCTGCCCTGTTAAGCAGCCTCACTGTGCTTCCCTGCTGTGACCGACAAACACAAGTTACGAACCCTCAGAACTGAAAAAGTTCAATCAAATATTGCTTCCATTGATGACCATGATATTGTCTAGAATACCTTGTTACAACTTATGTTATGTAAGTGTTAATACCCCTATCCTACCAGTTCGTAAACCTGATGGGTCATACCGGTTAGTACAGGATCTGCGGGCCATAAAGAAGGTAACTGAGGATCTGTATCCTGTGGTGGCCAATCCCTACACGTTATTAACTTGCTTAACAGCCGAGCTAACTTGGTTTACCGTTTTAGATTTAAAAGATGCCTTCTTTTGCCTTCCTATCCACGAAGCCAGAAAATTTTTGCATTTGAATGGGAAAATCCTAAGAGCGGGCGAAGAACTCAACTGACATGGACCAGACTCCCACAAGGATTCAAAAACTCACCCACTTTGTTTGGAGAACAACTTGCAAAAGAATTAGAGACCTGAGAAACCCCTCCAGAGGAAGGGAAGTTGCTACAGTACGTAGATGACATCCTGATAGCCACACGGACAAGGGAAGCATGCATGGCCTGGACGATAAGCCTCTTGAACTTTTTGGAGCTCCAAGGGTACCGAGTATCAAAGAAAAAAGCCCAAGTAGTAAAACAGAAAGTAACTTATCTGGGCTACGAAGTCAGTACTCGACAACGTACCTTGGGCCAAAGCCGGAAGGAGGCAATATGCCAGACCCCAAAACCTCAGACTGTAAAGGAACTACGAACTTTCCTGAGGATGACAGGGTGGTGCAGGTTATGGATCTATAACTATGGACTGTTTGTTAAGCTCTTATATGAACTGATTGCAACTGAAAGCAGGAACATCCAAGAGACAAAGGAAGCTACGCAAGCTTTCAAGCAGCTGAAAAAAGCCCTCATGTCAGCTCCAGCCCTGAGATTGCTGGACGTGAGTAAGCCTTTCCTTTTATTCTCCCATGAGAAGCAAGGAATCGCCTTAGGAATACTAGCACAGGACCTCGGCCCATATCGGAGAGCAGTGGCTTACTTCTCTATGCAATTGGATACAGCAGCTAAAGGGTGGCCTGGGTGCCTCAGAGCTGTTGCAGCAGTCGTACTGAACATCCAAGAGGCACACAAATTCACCCTAGGCCAGAAAAGAACTGTGCTAGTGTCTCACACAGTGTCTGCAGTGCTAGAGGTAAAAGGTGGGCATTGGCTTTCCCCACAACGGCTCCTGAGATACCAAGCTATCATAGTGGAGCAAGATGATGTAGAGATAGTAGTGACTAACATTGTCAATCCAGCCTCCTTCCTCAGTAGAAACCAAGGGGAACCAGCGGAGCATGGAACATGCCTGGAGACCATTGAAGCCACCTACTCCAGCTGCCCTGACTCGAAGGACACCCCTCTGGAGAATGCAGAAGTCTCGTTTACTGATGGAAGCAGTTATATCATCAGTGGAAAACGGCACGCCGGGTAGGCAGTTACAACGTGCAAGGAAGTAATATCATCTGGGCCCCTGCCAACAAATACCTCTGCACAGAAGGCCGAGATAATTGCTCTAACTCGGGCCCTAGAATTGGCAAGAGGGAAAGAAATAAACATCTACACGGACTCGAAGTATGCATTTGGAGTAGTGCATGCTCACAGAGCCATTTAGAAAGAGAGAGGACTGCTGAACTCTCAAGGGAAAAATATTAAAGATGCATCAGAAGTACTGCGACTTCTAGAAGCAGTCCAGTTGCCAGAGAAAGTAGCGATCATGCACATTAAGGCACATCAGAAGATAAACTCAGAATTGGAAGAAGGAAACGAGCTGGCAGATAGGGAAGCAAAGGAAGCAGCAAGAATTGAGGTCATAACTGAGGCAGCCCTGATTCCAGACGGGCAAATTTCCCCTAAAGGTAAGCCAAGATACAACAAACTAGAAAAAAAATTAATCTATGAGCAAAAAGGAGACTATAACCAAGAGGGATGGGCCACCATAGAAGGAAAATTAGTTCTAGCCTCGTATTTATTATGGTCCCTAATAAAGGAAGAACACCAGAAAACCATTGGGGTATTGATGCTCTAGCATAACCAGACATTTACAACTCGACAATGTGACCTTTGCCTCCAGACCAACCCCAAAAATACTCCCAAACCAAAGCTTAGCCAGATTAGGAAGGGTCATGGGCCGGAGCAGCAATGGCAGATTGATTGTACAGAATTGCCAAGAAAAGGGGGGTGTAAGTTTTTACTGGTGCTAACAGATACCTTTTCAGGATGGCCAGAAGCATTCCCCACCAGGACTTCTAAAGCTCAAGAAGTAACTAAGGTATTGGTACAAGAAAACATACCACGCTTTAGAGTCCTGGCCACAATCTCCTCAAATAGAGGACCACATTTTATTGTAAAATTCGTGCAACAAGTTAGCCAATACTTGAACATAGACTGAGAACTTCACACCCCATTTAACCCACAATCAAGTGGTCAGGTAAAAAAAATGAATCATTTGAACAAACAACAAATTGTACAATTGGGACAAGAAGCTAATTTGTCATGGACTCAATCCCTCCCATTAACACTACTGCAGATCCGAACCAAACACAAGACTAAAGAAAAGCTAAACCACTTTGAATTGCTTTATGAAAAACCATATGGGGTACGAAAGAGAATGTCTACCCAAGACATGTCACTAACCTCCTGTATGTTAAGTCTCTTACCTTGGTGTATCCAGCACCAATCACTAGCTAATAAACACAAGTCATAACTAGTGAAATACGCTGTTTAGAACACTTTATGTCACCCAATTATAATTCTATTAATTTTAGTTACTGTAAGTTTAATGATGTCTACTTTAACACTCATGTAGAATTCGAGGATGTTAAAACACATGGCCAGTCTGACATCACTCTCTAGAACTCATAGAATCTTACTGAAAGAGGACGGTCATGATAGTAGATCAGAATTTAAATCAAGACCCCTGTAGTAAAAGAATTTACTATATTTTAAGAAAAGGGGGGACTGAGGCAGAGATTTTTAGAGTTAGGTTAACAAAATGAATTAAGCATTTCTAATTTAGCTTGTAGAGTTATGTGTTGAATTTTCAACCTTTTACTTAAGAAACCTCTGCTAGTACAAAGGGCATAGGAAAATGCAAATTTCTGAAGCTTCTTGCATAAAGAACAATACCAGAAGAAGCAAAGAACCCAGATAAAGAAGCTCCTCTGTCTCCAAGCCTATCAAGGCTGACAGACGTACTCGGATAAGCACCAAAGGACCAAAAGCGCATGCGCAGAGAGGAAAAGTTCAAAAGTTCAATCATGAGGAAAACCACAATCTTCAGCCTCAGGACCACCAAGAGACCCCCGTACGACCACCACAGCAAACCACGCATGCCCAGAAGGGCGTGGACTTACTTAGCATGAGAAGCGAGGACAGGCGGGGCCAGGGGTTGAATATGCATGAAAAAGTTGTGCAATGGATTCCATATGGAACGACTTTAAGAATAAAAGTGTGGGTCAGACTGAGGCTCGGGGCACAAGTTTTGGAGAGCTATCTCACTTGTGTCGGGCGCTGACATACATACCCACTTCATAACTACCCCAGGTTATGGAGTCTATTGATTTATTCCGCGTATCGTTTCAGAGGTTTCTTCCCTTCGCCAGGCTGCAACGTGCCCGCTACTACCCAGAGCTGGGCAGGAGTGGGCAGAGAGCACGGCCATCTGCCAGCACGTTGCAGCTTGCCCAGGAAAATGCAGTGTCCTTGGAATGTGCAGCAAATCTTATTTCCTGGCAAGGTCGGGCTAAGTGAGCAGCGCTGGTACACTTTCTCCTTGAGAACTGGAGCGGAAAAGCTTTTGGCTAAGATGTAGGCGACTAGAGAGGCAGAATACGCAGCTCCGGAGCTGGCTGAAAGCAAGTGCCGCTTGCCGGCGTCTTTCGGCAGAAGCGGCTCTTCGGAGCGCACCGCTGCCACTCCAGTGATCTGTGCGCGAAGTAGCCGCTTCTTGTCCTCCGGCAGCCGGAGATCGCGATAGCTTGCAAGAGGCGAAGAACGAAGCCGCGAAGAAGCCGGCTTGTGTGCGAAGCTCGCAGACTGCTGCAGGACGGTGGCTGCTGCTCTCCTGCCTCTTGAATTCACTTTTGGCATGCCAATGGAAGGTGTTCCAGGACAACTTTCCTGGATTTTGACATAGTCGTCATGCATCCCACCTTGGAAATTCTTGTTGCTCCCCAGAGGCTGCGAGATGAGAGAACACCGTGGCAGCTGCTGAAAAGAAGGGCAACTGTGAGTTGGTCAAGAAGCAAGAACCTAGGCAGCTGCCTGTGCTTGGCAAGGAGCAGCTGCTGGATTCTTGCAATTGCCTTCAGTGCGCACAGAAGCCCGCTGCTCTGCTGCTTGCTTTTTCGCCTTCAGTCAATTACACACTGCTGAAGCTGAGGCAGGCTGTTCAGCTTTGCTGCTTTTCAGCATCTCAGCTGCCTTTCTGCTCTGTGACAGCTCTCCAGGTTTCTTGCCTTCGCCAGGCTGCAACGTGCCCGCTAGTACCAAGAACTGGGCAGGAGTGGGCAGAGAGCACGGCCATCTGCCAGAAGGTTGCAGCTTGCCCAGGAAAATGAAGTGTCCTTGGAATGTGCAGCAAATCTTATTTCCTGGCAAGGTCGGGCTAAGTGAGCAGTGCTGGTACACTTTCTCCTTGAGAACTGGAGCGGAAAAGCTTTTGGCTAAGATGTAGGCGACTAGAGAGGCAGAATACGCAGCTCCGGAGCTGGCCGAAAGCAAGTGCCGCTTGCCGGCGTCTTTCGGCAGAAGCGGCTCTTCGGAGCGCACCGCTGCCGCTCCAGTGATCTGTGCGCGAAGTAGCCGCTTCTTGTCCACCGGCAGCCGGAGATCGCGGTAGCTTGCAAGAGGCGAAGAACGAAGCCGCGAAGAAGCCGGCTTGTGTGCGAAGCTCGCAGACAGCTGCAGGACGATGGCTGCTGCTCTCCTGCCTCTTGAATTCACTTTTGGCATGCCAATGGAAAGTGTTCCAGGACAACTTTCCTGGGTTTTGACATAGTCGTCATGCATCCCACCTTGGAAATTCTTGTTGCTCCGCAGAGGCTGCGAGATGAGAGAACACGGTGGCAGCTGCTGAAAAGAAGGGCAACTGTGAGTTGGTCAAGAAGCAAGAACCTAGGCAGCTGCCTGTGCTTGGCAAGGAGCAGCTGCTGGATTCTTGCAATTGCCTTCAGTGCGCACAGAAGCCCGCTGCTCTGCTGCTTGCTTTTTCGCCTTCAGTCAATTATACACTGCTGAAGCTGAGGCAGGCTGTTCAGCTTTGCTGCTTTTCAGCATCTCAGCTGCCCTTCTGCTCTGTGACAGCTCTCCAGGTTTCTTGCCTTCGCCAGGCTGCAACGTGCCCGCTAGTACCAGGAAAATGCAATGTCCTTGGAATGTGCAGCAAATCTTATTTCCTGGCAAGGTCGGGCTAAGTGAGCAGTGCTGGTACACTTTCTCCCTGAGAACTGGAGCGGAAAAGCTTTTGGCTAAGATGTAGGCGACTAGAGAGGCAGAATACGCAGCTGCGGAGCTGGCCGAAAGCAAGTGCCGCTTGCCGGCGTCTTTCGGCAGAAGCGGCTCTTCGGAGCGCACCGCTGCCGCTCCACTCATCTGTGCGCGAAGTAGCCGCTTCTTGTCCTCCGGCAGCCGGAGATCGCGGTAGCTTGCAAGAGGCGAAGAACGAAGCCGCGAAGAAGCCGGCTTGTGTGCGAAGCTCGCAGACAGCTGCAGGACGGTGGCTGCTGCTCTCCTGCCTCTTGAATTCACTTTTGGCATGCCAATGGAAGGTGTTCCAGGACAACTTTCCTGGGTTTTGACATAGTCGTCATGCATCCCACCTTGGAAATTCTTGTTGCTCCCCAGAGGCTGCGAGATGCAGAGAACACGGTGGCAGCTGCTGAAAAGAAGGGCAACAGTGAGTTGGTCAAGAAGCAAGAACCTAGGCAGCTGCCTGTGCTTGGCAAGGAACAGCTGCTGGATTCTTGCAATTGCCTTCAGTGCGCACAGAAGCCCGCGGCTCTGCTGCTTGCTTTTTCGCCTTCAGTCAATTACACACTGCTGAAGCTGAGGCAGGCTGTTCAGCTTTGCTGCTTTTCAGCATCTCAGCTGCCCTTCTGCTCTGTGACAGCTCTCCAGGTTTCTTGCCTTCGCCAGGCTGCAACGTGCCCGCTAGTACCAAGAACTGGGCAGGAGTGGGCAGAGAGCACGGCCATCTGCCAGAAGGTTGCAGCTTGCCCAGGAAAATGCAGTGTCCTTGGAATGTGCAGCAAATCTTATTTCCTGGCAAGGTCGGGCTAAGTGAGCAGTGCTGGTACACTTTCTCCTTGAGAACTGGAGCGGAAAAGCTTTTGGCTATGATGTAGGCGACTAGAGAGGCAGAATACGCAGCTCCGGAGCTGGCCGAAAGCAAGTGCCGCTTGCCGGCGTCTTTCGGCAGAAGCGGCTCTTCGGAGCGCACCGCTGCCGCTCCAGTGATCTGTGCGCGAAGTAGCCGCTTCTTGTCCTCCGGCAGCCGGAGATCGCGGTAGCTTGCAAGAGGCGAAGAACGAAGCCGCGAAGAAGCCGGCTTGTGTGCGAAGCTCGCAGACAGCTGCAGGACGGTGGCTGCTGCTCTCCTGCCTCTTGAATTCACTTTTCGCATGCCAATGGAAAGTGTTCCAGGACAACTTTCCTGCGTTTTGACATAGTCGTCATGCATCCCACCTTGGAAATTCTTGTTGCTCCCCAGAGGCTGCGAGATGCAGAGAACACGGTGGCAGCTGCTGAAAAGAAGGGCAACTGTGAGTTGGTCAAGAAGCAAGAACCTAGGCAGCTGCCTGTGCTTGGCAAGGAACAGCTGCTGGATTCTTGCAATTGCCTTCAGTGCGCACAGAAGCCCGCTGCTCTGCTGCTTGCTTTTTCGCCTTCAGTCAATTACACACTGCTGAAGCTGAGGCAGGCTGTTCAGCTTTGCTGCTTTTCAGCATCTCAGCTGCCCTTCTGCTCTGTGACAGCTCTCCAGGTTTCTTGCCTTCGCCAGGCTGCAACGTGCCCGCTAGTACCAGGAAAATGCAATGTCCTTGGAATGTGCAGCAAATCTTATTTCCTGGCAAGGTCGGGCTAAGTGAGCAGTGCTGGTACACTTTCTCCCTGAGAACTGGAGCGGAAAAGCTTTTGGCTAAGATGTAGGCGACTAGAGAGGCAGAATACGCAGCTCCGGAGCTGGCCGAAAGCAAGTGCCGCTTGCCGGCGTCTTTCGGCAGAAGCGGCTCTTCGGAGCGCACCGCTGCCGCTCCAGTGATCTGTGCGCGAAGTAGCCGCTTCTTGTCCTCCGGCAGCCGGAGATCGCGGTAGCTTGCAAGAGGCGAAGAACGAAGCCGCGAAGAAGCCGGCTTGTGTGCGAAGCTCGCAGACAGCTGCAGGACGGTGGCTGCTGCTCTCCTGCCTCTTGAATTCACTTTTGGCATGCCAATGGAAGGTGTTCCAGGACAACTTTCATGGGTTTTGACATAGTCGTCATGCATCCCACCTTGGAAATTCTTGTTGCTCCCCAGAGTCTGCGAGATGCAGAGAACACGGTGGCAGCTGCTGAAAAGAAGGGCAACTGTGAGTTGGTCAAGAAGCAAGAACCTAGGCAGCTGCCTGTGCTTGGCAAGGAACAGCTGCTGGATTCTTGCAATTGCCTTCAGTGCGCACAGAAGCCCGCTGCTCTGCTGCTTGGTTTTTCGCCTTCAGTCAATTACACACTGCTGAAGCTGAGGCAGGCTGTTCAGCTTTGCTGCTTTTCAGCATCTCAGCTGCCCTTCTGCTCTGTGACAGCTCTCCAGGTTTCTTGCCTTCGCCAGGCTGCAACGTGCCCGCTAGTACCAAGAACTGGGCAGGAGTGGGCAGAGAGCACGGCCATCTGCCAGAAGGTTGCAGCTTGCCCAGGAAAATGCAGTGTCCTTGGAATGTGCAGCAAATCTTATTTCCTGGCAAGGTCGGGCTAAGTGAGCAGTGCTGGTACACTTTCTCCTTGACAACTGGAGCGGAAAAGCTTTTGGCTATGATGTAGGCGACTAGAGAGGCAGAATACGCAGCTCCGGAGCTGGCCGAAAGCAAGTGCCGCTTGCCTGCGTCTTTCGGCAGAAGCGGCTCTTCGGAGCGCACCGCTGCCGCTCCACTCATCTGTGCGCGAAGTAGCCGCTTCTTGTCCTCCGGCAGCCGGAGATCGCGGTAGCTTGCAAGAGGCGAAGAACGAAGCCGCGAAGAAGCCGGCTTGTGTGCGAAGCTCGCAGACAGCTGCAGGACGGTGGCTGCTGCTCTCCTGCCTCTTGAATTCACTTTTGGCATGCCAATGGAAGGTGTTCCAGGACAACTTTCCTGCGTTTTGACATAGTCGTCATGCATCCCACCTTGGAAATTCTTGTTGCTCCCCAGAGGCTGCGAGATGCAGAGAACACGGTGGCAGCTGCTGAAAAGAAGGGCAACTGTGAGTTGGTCAAGAAGCAAGAACCTAGGCAGCTGCCTGTGCTTGGCAAGGAGCAGCTGCTGGATTCTTGCAATTGCCTTCAGTGCGCACAGAAGCCCGCTGCTCTGCTGCTTGCTTTTTCGCCTTCAGTCAATTACACACTGCTGAAGCTGAGGCAGGCTGTTCAGCTTTGCTGCTTTTCAGCATCTCAGCTGCCCTTCTGCTCTGTGACAGCTCTCCAGGTTTCTTGCCTTCGCCAGGCTGCAACGTGCCCGCTAGTACCAGGAAAATGCAATGTCCTTGGAATGTGCAGCAAATCTTATTTCCTGGCAAGGTCGGGCTAAGTGAGCAGTGCTGGTACACTTTCTCCCTGAGAACTGGAGCGGAAAAGCTTTTGGCTAAGATGTAGGCGACTAGAGAGGCAGAATACGCAGCTCCGGAGCTGGCCGAAAGCAAGTGCCGCTTGCCGGCGTCTTTCGGCAGAAGCGGCTCTTCGGAGCGCACCGCTGCCGCTCCAGTCATCTGTGCGCGAAGTAGCCGCTTCTTGTCCTCCGGCAGCCGGAGATCGCGGTAGCTTGCAAGAGGCGAAGAACGAAGCCGCGAAGAAGCCGGCTTGTGTGCGAAGCTCGCAGACAGCTGCAGGACGGTGGCTGCTGCTCTCCTGCCTCTTGAATTCACTTTTGGCATGCCAATGGAAGGTGTTCCAGGACAACTTTCCTGGGTTTTGACATAGTCGTCATGCATCCCACCTTGGAAATTCTTGTTGCTCCCCAGAGGCTGCGAGATGCAGAGAACACGGTGGCAGCTGCTGAAAAGAAGGGCAACAGTGAGTTGGTCAAGAAGCAAGAACCTAGGCAGCTGCCTGTGCTTGGCAAGGAACAGCTGCTGGATTCTTGCAATTGCCTACAGTGCGCACAGAAGCCCGCTGCTCTGCTGCTTGCTTTTTCGCCTTCAGTCAATTACACACTGCTGAAGCTGAGGCAGGCTGTTCAGCTTTGCTGCTTTTCAGCAGCTCAGCTGCCCTTCTGCTCTGGGACAGCTCTCCAAGTTTCTTGCCTTCGCCAGGCTGCAATGTGCCCGCTAGTACCAAGAACTGGGCAGGAGTGGGCAGAGAGCACGGCCATCTGCCAGAAGGTTGCAGCTTGCCCAGGAAAATGCAGTGTCCTTGGAATGTGCAGCAAATCTTATTTCCTGGCAAGGTCGGGCTAAGTGAGCAGTGCTGGTACACTTTCTCCTTGACAACTGGAGCGGAAAAGCTTTTGGCTATGATGTAGGCGACTAGAGAGGCAGAATACGCAGCTCCGGAGCTGGCCGAAAGCAAGTGCCGCTTGCCGGCGTCTTTCGGCAGAAGCGGCTCTTCGGAGCGCACCGCTGCCGCTCCACTCATCTGTGCGCGAAGTAGCCGCTTCTTGTCCTCCGGCAGCCGGAGATCGCGGTAGCTTGCAAGAGGCGAAGAACGAAGCCGCGAAGAAGCCGGCTTGTGTGCGAAGCTCGCAGACAGCTGCAGGACGGTGGCTGCTGCTCTCCTGCCTCTTGAATTCACTTTTCGCATGCCAATGGAAAGTGTTCCAGGACAACTTTCCTGCGTTTTGACATAGTCGTCATGCATCCCACCTTGGAAATTCTTGTTGCTCCCCAGAGGCTGCGAGATGCAGAGAACACGGTGGCAGCTGCTGAAAAGAAGGGCAACTGTGAGTTGGTCAAGAAGCAAGAACCTAGGCAGCTGCTTGTGCTTGGCAAGGAGCAGCTGCTGGATTCTTGCAATTGCCTTCAGTGCGCACAGAAGCCCGCTGCTCTGCTGCTTGCTTTTTCGCCTTCAGTCAATTACACACTGCTGAAGCTGAGGCAGGCTGTTCAGCTTTGCTGCTTTTCAGCATCTCAGCTGCCCTTCTGCTCTGTGACAGCTCTCCAGGTTTCTTGCCTTCGCCAGGCTGCAACGTGCCCGCTAGTACCAGGAAAATGCAATGTCCTTGGAATGTGCAGCAAATCTTATTTCCTGGCAAGGTCGGGCTAAGTGAGCAGTGCTGGTACACTTTCTCCCTGAGAACTGGAGCGGAAAAGCTTTTGGCTAAGATGTAGGCGACTAGAGAGGCAGAATACGCAGCTCCGGAGCTGGCCGAAAGCAAGTGCCGCTTGCCGGCGTCTTTCGGCAGAAGCGGCTCTTCGGAGCGCACCGCTGCCGCTCCACTCATCTGTGCGCAAAGTAGCCGCTTCTTGTCCTCCGGCAGCCGGAGATCGCGGTAGCTTGCAAGAGGCGAAGAACGAAGCCGCGAAGAAGCCGGCTTGTGTGCGAAGCTCGCAGACAGCTGCAGGACGGTGGCTGCTGCTCTCCTGCCTCTTGAATTCACTTTTGGCATGCCAATGGAAGGTGTTCCAGGACAACTTTCCTGGGTTTTGACATAGTCGTCATGCATCCCACCTTGGAAATTCTTGTTGCTCCCCAGAGGCAGCGAGATGCAGAGAACACGGTGGCAGCTGCTGAAAAGAAGGGCAACAGTGAGTTGGTCAAGAAGCAAGAACCTAGGCAGCTGCCTGTGCTTGGCAAGGAACAGCTGCTGGATTCTTGCAATTGCCTTCAGTGCGCACAGAAGCCCGCTGCTCTGCTGCTTGCTTTTTCGCCTTCAGTCAATTACACACTGCTGAAGCTGAGGCAGGCTGTTCAGCTTTGCTGCTTTTCAGCATCTCAGCTGCCCTTCTGCTCTGTGACAGCTCTCCAGGTTTCTTGCCTTCGCCAGGCTGCAACGTGCCCGCTAGTACCAAGAACTGGGCAGGAGTGGGCAGAGAGCACGGCCATCTGCCAGAAGGTTGCAGCTTGCCCAGGAAAAGTGCAGTGTCCTTGGAATGTGCAGCAAATCTTATTTCCTGGCAAGGTCGGGCTAAGTGAGCAGTGCTGGTACACTTTCTCCTTGACAACTGGAGCGGAAAAGCTTTTGGCTAAGATGTAGGCGACTAGAGAGGCAGAATACGCAGCTGCGGAGCTGGCCGAAAGCAAGTGCCGCTTGCCGGCGTCTTTCGGCAGAAGCGGCTCTTCGGAGCGCACCGCTGCCGCTCCAGTGATCTGTGCGCGAAGTAGCCGCTTCTTGTCGTCCGGCAGCCGGAGATCGCGGTAGCTTGCAAGAGGCGAAGAACGAAGCCGCGAAGAAGCCGGCTTGTGTGCGAAGCTCGCAGACAGCTGCAGGACGGTGGCTGCTGCTCTCCTGCCTCTTGAATTCACTTTTGGCATGCCAATGGAAGGTGTTCCAGGACAACTTTCCTGCGTTTTGACATAGTCGTCATGCATCCCACCTTGGAAATTCTTGTTGCTCCCCAGAGGCTGCGAGATGCAGAGAACACGGTGGCAGCTGCTGAAAAGAAGGGCAACTGTGAGTTGGTCAAGAAGCAAGAACCTAGGCAGCTGCCTGTGCTTGGCAAGGAGCAGCTGCTGGATTCTTGCAATTGCCTTCAGTGCGCACAGAAGCCCGCTGCTCTGCTGCTTGCTTTTTCGCCTTCAGTCAATTACACACTGCTGAAGCTGAGGCAGGCTGTTCAGCTTTGCTGCTTTTCAGCATCTCAGCTGCCCTTCTGCTCTGTGACAGCTCTCCAGGTTTCTTGCCTTCGCCAGGCTGCAACGTGCCCGCTAGTACCAGGAAAATGCAATGTCCTTGGAATGTGCAGCAAATCTTATTTCCTGGCAAGGTCGGGCTAAGTGAGCAGTGCTGGTACACTTTCTCCCTGAGAACTGGAGCGGAAAAGCTTTTGGCTAAGATGTAGGCGACTAGAGAGGCAGAATACGCAGCTCCGGAGCTGGCCGAAAGCAAGTGCCGCTTGCCGGCGTCTTTCGGCAGAAGCGGCTCTTCGGAGCGCACCGCTGCCGCTCCAGTGATCTGTGCGCGAAGTAGCCGCTTCTTGTCCTCCGGCAGCCGGAGATCGCGGTAGCTTGCAAGAGGCGAAGAACGAAGCCTCCAAGAAGCCGCCTTGTGTGCGAAGCTCGCAGACTGCTGCAGGACGCTGGCTGCTGCTCTCCTGCCTCTTGAATTCACTTTTGGCATGCCAATGGAAGGTGTTCCAGGACAACTTTCCTGGGTTTTGACATAGTCGTCATGCATCCCACCTTGGAAATTCTTGTTGCTCCCCAGAGGCTGCGAGATGCAGAGAACACGGTGGCAGCTGCTGAAAAGAAGGGCAACTGTGAGTTGGTCAAAAAGCAAGAACCTAGGCAGCTGCCTGTGCTTGGCAAGGAGCAGCTGCTGGATTCTTGCAATTGCCTTCAGTGCGCACAGAAGCCCGCTGCTCTGCTGCTTGCTTTTTCGCCTTCAGTCAATTACACACTGCTGAAGCTGAGGCAGGCTGTTCAGCTTTGCTGCTTTTCAGCATCTCAGCTGCCCTTCTGCTCTGTGACAGCTCTCCAGGTTTCTTGCCTTCGCCAGGCTGCAACGTGCCCGCTAGTACCAAGAACTGGGCAGGAGTGGGCAGAGAGCACGGCCATCTGCCAGCAGGTTGCAGCTTGCCCAGGAAAGTGCAGTGTCCTTGGAAGGTGCAGCAAATCTTATTTCCTGGCAAGGTCGGGCTAAGTGAGCAGTGCTGGTACACTTTCTCCTTGAGAACTGGAGCGGAAAAGCTTTTGGCTAAGATGTAGGCGACTAGAGAGGCAGAATACGCAGCTCCGGAGCTGGCCGAAAGCAAGTGCCGCTTGCCGGCGTCTTTCGGCAGAAGCGGCTCTTCGGAGCGCACCGCTGCCGCTCCACTCATCTGTGCGCGAAGTAGCCGCTTCTTGTCCTCCGGCAGCCGGAGATCGCGGTAGCTTGCAAGAGGCGAAGAACGAAGCCGCGAAGAAGCCGGCTTGTGTGCGAAGCTCGCAGACTGCTGCAGGACGCTGGCTGCTGCTCTCCTGCCTCTTGAATTCACTTTTGGCATGCCAATGGAAGGTGTTCCAGGACAACTTTCCTGGGTTTTGACATAGTCGTCATGCATCCCACCTTGGAAATTCTTGTTGCTCCCCAGAGGCTGCGAGATGCAGAGAACACGGTGGCAGCTGCTGAAAAGAAGGGCAACTGTGAATTGGTCAAGAAGCAAGAACCTAGGCAGCTGCCTGTGCTTGGCAAGGAGCAGCTGCTGGATTCTTGCAATTGCCTTCAGTGCGCACAGAAGCCCGCTGCTCTGCTGCTTGCTTTTTCGCCTTCAGTCAATTACACACTGCTGAAGCTGAGGCAGGCTGTTCAGCTTTGCTGCTTTTCAGCATCTCAGCTGCCCTTCTGCTCTGTGACAGCTCTACAGGTTTCTTGCCTTCGCCAGGCTGCAACGTGCCCGCTAGTCCCAAGAACTGGGCAGGAGTGGGCAGAGAGCACGGCCATCTGCCAGCAGGTTGCAGCTTGCCCAGGAAAGTGCAGTGTCCTTGGAAGGTGCAGCAAATCTTATTTCCTGGCAAGGTCGGGCTAAGTGAGCAGTGCTGGTACACTTTCTCCTTGAGAACTGGAGCGGAAAAGCTTTTGGCTAAGATGTAGGCGACTAGAGAGGCAGAATACGCAGCTCCGGAGCTGGCCGAAAGCAAGTGCCGCTTGCCGGCGTCTTTCGGCAGAAGCGGCGCTTCGGAGCGCACCGCTGCCGCTCCAGTGATCTGTGCGCGAAGTAGCCGCTTCTCGTCCTCCGGCAGCCGGAGATCGCGGTAGCTTGCAAGAGGCGAAGAACGAAGCCGCGAAGAAGCCGGCTTGTGTGCGAAGCTCGCAGACTGCTGCAGGACGGTGGCTGCTGCTCTCCTGCCTCTTGAATTCACTTTTGGCATGCCAATGGAAGGTGTTCCAGGACAACTTTCCTGCGTTTTGACATAGTCGTCATGCATCCCACCTTGGAAATTCTTGTTGCTCCCCAGAGGCTCCGAGATGCAGAGAACACGGTGGCAGCTGCTGAAAAGAAGGGCAACTGTGAATTGGTCAAGAAGCAAGAACCTAGGCAGCTGCCTGTGCTTGGCAAGGAGCAGCTGCTGGATTCTTGCAATTGCCTTCAGTGCGCACAGAAGCCCGCTGCTCTGCTGCTTGCTTTTTCGCCTTCAGTCAATTACACACTGCTGAAGCTGAGGCAGGCTGTTCAGCTTTGCTGCTTTTCAGCATCTCAGCTGCCCTACTGCTCTGTGACAGATCTACAGGTTTCTTGCCTTCGTCAGGCTGCAACGTGCCCGCTAGTACCAAGAACTGGGCAGGAGTGGGCAGAGAGCACGGCCATCTGCCAGCAGGTTGCAGCTTGCCCAGGAAAGTGCAGTGTCCTTGGAAGGTGCAGCAAATCTTATTTCCTGGCAAGGTCGGGCTAAGTGAGCAGTGCTGGTACACTTTCTCCTTGACAACTGGAGCGGAAAAGCTTTTGGCTAAGATGTAGGCGACTAGAGAGGCAGAATACGCAGCTGCGGAGCTGGCCGAAAGCAAGTGCCGCTTGCCGGCGTCTTTCGGCAGAAGCGGCGCTTCGGAGCGCACCGCTGCCGCTCCAGTGATCTGAGCGCGAAGTAGCCGCTTCTTGTCCTCCGGCAGCCGGAGATCGCGGTAGCTTGCAAGAGGCGAAGAACGAAGCCGCCAAGAAGCCGGCTTGTGTGCGAAGCTCGCAGGCTGCTGCAGGACGCTGGCTGCTGCTCTCCTGCCTCTTGAATTCACTCTTGGCATGCCAATGGAAGGTGTTCCAGGACAACTTTCCTGGGTTTTGACATAGTCGTCATGCATCCCACCTTGGAAATTCTTGTTGCTCCCCAGAGGCTCCGAGATGCAGAGAACACGGTGGCAGCTGCTGAAAAGAAGGGCAACTGTGAATTGGTCAAGAAGCAAGAACCTAGGCAGCTGCCTGTGCTTGGCAAGGAGCAGCTGCTGGATTCTTGCAATTGCCTTCAGTGCGCACAGAAGCCCGCTGCTCTGCTGCTTGCTTTTTCGCCTTCAGTCAATTACACACTGCTGAAGCTGAGGCAGGCTGTTCAGCTTTGCTGCTTTTCAGCATCTCAGCTGCCCTTCTGCTCTGTGACAGATCTACAGGTTTCTTGCCTTCGCCAGGCTGCAACGTGCCCGCTAGTACCAAGAACTGGGCAGGAGTGGGCAGAGAGCACGGCCATCTGCCAGCAGGTTGCAGCTTGCCCAGGAAAGTGCACTGCCCTTGGAAGGTGCAGCAAATCTTATTTCCTGGCAAGGTCGGGCTAAGTGAGCAGTGCTGGTACACTTTCTCCCTGAGAACTGGAGCGGAAAAGCTTTTGGCTAAGATGTAGGCGACTAGAGAGGCAGAATACGCAGCTGCGGAGCTGGCCGAAAGCAAGTGCCGCTTGCCGGCGTCTTTCGGCAGAAGCGGCGCTTCGGAGCGCACCGCTGCCGCTCCAGTGATCTGTGCGCGAAGTAGCTGCTTCTCGTCCTCCGGCAGCCGGAGATCGCGGTAGCTTGCAAGAGGCGAAGAACGAAGCCGCGAAGAAGCCGGCTTGTGTGCGAAGCTGGCAGGCTGCTGCAGGACGGTGGCTGCTGCTCTCCTGCCTCTTGAATTCACTCTTGGCATGCCAATGGAAGGTGTTCCAGGACAACTTTCCTGGGTTTTGACATAGTCGTCATGCATCCCACCTTGGAAATTCTTGTTGCTCCCCAGAGGCTCCGAGATGCAGAGAACACGGTGGCAGCTGCTGAAAAGAAGGGCAACTGTGAATTGGTCAAGAAGCAAGAACCTAGGCAGCTGCCTGTGCTTGGCAAGGAGCAGCTGCTGGATTCTTGCAATTGCCTTCAGTGCGCACAGAAGCCCGCTGCTCTGCTGCTTGCTTTTTCGCCTTCAGTCAATTACACACTGCTGAAGCTGAGGCAGGCTGTTCAGCTTTGCTGCTTTTCAGCATCTCAGCTGCCCTACTGCTCTGTGACAGATCTACAGGTTTCTTGCCTTCGTCAGGCTGCAACGTGCCCGCTAGTACCAAGAACTGGGCAGGAGTGGGCAGAGAGCACGGCCATCTGCCAGCAGGTTGCAGCTTGCCCAGGAAAGTGCAGTGCCCTTGGAAGGTGCAGCAAATCTTATTTCCTGGCAAGGTCGGGCTAAGTGAGCAGTGCTGGTACACTTTCTCCTTGACAACTGGAGCGGAAAAGCTTTTGGCTAAGATGTAGGCGACTAGAGAGGCAGAATACGCAGCTGCGGAGCTGGCCGAAAGCAAGTGCCGCTTGCCGGCGTCTTTCGGCAGAAGCGGCGCTTCGGAGCGCACCGCTGCCGCTCCAGTGATCTGTGCGCGAAGTAGCCGCTTCTTGTCCTCCGGCAGCCGGAGATCGCGGTAGCTTGCAAGAGGCGAAGAACGAAGCCGCCAAGAAGCCGGCTTGTGTGCGAAGCTCGCAGGCTGCTGCAGGACGCTGGCTGCTGCTCTCCTGCCTCTTGAATTCACTCTTGGCATGCCAATGGAAGGTGTTCCAGGACAACTTTCCTGCGTTTTGACATAGTCGTCATGCATCCCACCTTGGAAATTCTTGTTGCTCCCCAGAGGCTCCGAGATGCAGAGAACACGGTGGCAGCTGCTGAAAAGAAGGGCAACTGTGAGTTGGTCAAGAAGCAAGAACCTAGGCAGCTGCCTGTGCTTGGCAAGGAGCAGCTGCTGGATTCTTGCAATTGCCTTCAGTGCGCACAGAAGCCCGCTGCTCTGCTGCTTGCTTTTTCGCCTTCAGTCAATTACACACTGCTGAAGCTGAGGCAGGCTGTTCAGCTTTGCTGCTTTTCAGCATCTCAGCTGCCCTTCTGCTCTGTGACAGATCTACAGGTTTCTTGCCTTCGCCAGGCTGCAACGTGCCCGCTAGTACCAAGAACTGGGCAGGAGTGGGCAGAGAGCACGGCCATCTGCCAGCAGGTTGCAGCTTGCCCAGGAAAGTGCAGTGCCCTTGGAAGGTGCAGCAAATCTTATTTCCTGGCAAGGTCGGGCTAAGTGAGCAGTGCTGGTACACTTTCTCCTTGAGAACTGGAGCGGAAAAGCTTTTGGCTAAGATGTAGGCGACTAGAGAGGCAGAATACGCAGCTGCGGAGCTGGCCGAAAGCAAGTGCCGCTTGCCGGCGTTATTCGGCAGAAGCGGCGCTTCGGAGCGCACCGCTGCCGCTCCAGTGATCTGTGCGCGAAGTAGCCGCTTCTCGTCCTCCGGCAGCCGGAGATCGCGGTAGCTTGCAAGAGGCGAAGAACGAAGCCGCGAAGAAGCCGGCTTGTGTGCGAAGCTCGCAGACAGCTGCAGGACGGTGGCTGCCGTTCTCCTGCCTGTTGAATTCACTCTTGGCATGCCAATGGAAGGTCTTCCAGGACAAATTCCTGAGTTTTGATTTTATTTTTCACGCATCCCACTTGTCACGATCCGCTTCTTGCGGGGTGTCGTGATGGTTCTTTTCACTGATCCCAAAAGTGCAAAAAGGCAAACAACAAGGGACTATCAGTTAATCACAACAAATGCAGCCTTATTAGGGGCCAAAACAGTAAATGCGATAGTGGGGATCAGAAAGGAGATAAAAGGAGAGAGAGAGAGAGAAGAGGGGTATGGGAATAGCTACCAACACAGGCGAGATCCTCAGTGGTCCGGACGATGGGGTTCCGTTTGTCGTGTCGGGGGAGTCTCCAAAGTTCTGGTCGACTCGGGGCTCCAGTTATAGTCCACAGAGGAAAGAGGGGGGAGCAAGTGTAACAACGAAAGTCCATTGTAATCGCCACGCGGGAACAGGTGAGTCCACAGAAACCACCAAAGCAAGACGAATCCAATGAAGAATTGCCGGAGCCTTCCCCGGCTTGGGGAGACTCCGGATGGTGGTAAAGTCTCTCCTCCAACCCGTGCCTTCAAAGAAAGACTCAGTAGTCTTCAGTCGTCCGGTCTCAAGGCAGTTTATTGCATGTTATCTCAAGGCACACAGACTCCCTGGCATTGTCCCTGACTCTGTCTGTCCCCGTCTCTGGCTGTCTCCCGTCTCCCCTCCCCGAGGGGCTGGTGCCATCTTTTATATCACACATTACGTATTAGGTGTTTATAGTTTTTCCCCAATGCCTACTACCTATATTGAACAGTGACTTTCTACTCTAAACCAATCTGTGAGTGCCAACATCATCAAGAACATGGAGAATAGGAAGAAGAAAGAAGGAGGACAGGGCACGCCCAAATCCCTCCATCTTAGAACCTCTGACCCCCATGTACAAACCTCAGACCCCCCTGTACAAGGCCTAAAACCCCCCTGTACAGCACTCAAAAATCCTACCTTTCACTTTGTGACTACTTCTATTATAATATCTAAACTTTTGTGATTTCTTGTTCTTCCTGCAAGGTTGGTAAATTGTTCCATGGGTCAAGCTCAAGACCACAGGGGTCCCTGGCCGCCTGCCAGGGTCTCAGAGGCTTCTGCCCTGGGCCCAGAACATCCAAGAGTGTCTGAGGGACACCTTGGGTTCCGACATCTCCCCCTCCTGTTTGCACCAAGAAGACCTGTCTTGCCACTTTGTCCATGACACGCCGAGTGCATAGAAAAATGCACGGCAGAACAAGCAGGAGAACTAGAAACCCTATAAGAATATAAAATGCTATCTTCAAAAGCTCCCTCCACAATGGTGAGAGACTAAAAAGGTTGATGAAGTCATCCTACCATGATCCTGTGACCTTTTGCAATTTGTTGATGCTATTTTGCATTTGTTTTATGTTTTCATGGATGGATTTCGAATGATCAGACAAGTTCATGCAGCACATTCCCTCAAATTCTTCACACCCATGTCCGTGTGATAGCAGCAAATAATCAATTGCCGCCCTGTTCTGAAGTGTTGCTTGTCTCGCACTGTCGATATCTGTTAACATGTCGCTCAGTGCAGAGGAAATGGCACGAGTGTGTTTGCTCAACCAACACGCTATGTGGTCCAATTGTGTCAAGGCCACCCCCGATGCTGCTTGGGGTGAGAAAATTGCTACTGCAATTCTCCGAGCCTTGTTCCAGGTATAAACTTCATCATCACAATTTGGGCCATATTGTTCAATGGATCTTATTTTTCTGTGTGACTGTTCCCTCAAAATTTTCAAATTGGGTGTTATCAATGAGAGTTCTCCAATGCTGCATGGACCGCCCCTGATTTTTGCAGGGATAGCAGGCCAAATTCTGTCCCCACAAATCAAGAAAATTCCTTTTGGTAAAACGGCTGGATTCTGGAGGGATAGTTTGCTCATCATCTTGGTGTAATTGCACCAGGATGATGCATTTCTGTAAAAGAGCTGGTTTGGAGTGACATCTATCGTATGGTTATCTGTCTCTGTCACTCCCGATGGGTTGAATATGATGCAAAATTTCATTCTTGTTGACCCAAAAATGTCCAATTCCTGGGGTTCGAAATGAGCCACAGGAAGGAACTGTGTCCAGACATGCCATCCTTCCATAGGATCCGAAAAAGATTTCAGAACCTTTGGAGGGATGTTTTTTGGGATCGGCCATTCTTTCACCGGCACACCTACCAAACATGTCGAGAATGGTTTCCCTGGCCTTGAATGAGTCAGACAAATGCTGTCCAGACCTGCTGCCTTTGCCAAAGTTTCCCACACATTTCCCTTTGGCTGTCTCATGGGAAAATGTGCCCTATTGCTCATGGCAACAGGCAAAAGAATGAAGCACATGAACACTATCTGTCTGAACCCCATGCCCATGTCCTCACTCTCTGCGAGAAACCTTGCAGTGCAGCAACACCCGAATGACACTCGAGTCCCAAGAAGAACCCCAAGTCTCTGAGTTGTCAATCGTTGTCTGATGAGATGTTTGCAGCGCCGTTGTCTGCCTTCGTTTGCGTGCCTGTGTCTTTGCTTCTTGGATCTGCGTCCGCCCTGGTATCTGGCTCTCAGCTCCTCCAGGGATCTCCTCCATGCCTTTTGCCATACAAGAGCCTGGGTGTCTGTAAGAACTGATGTTGCAAGATATTTAAGATCATAGGGTGTTAAATCATACATACCAAAAATGCTCTTCAACATTTGTTTGAAGTACGGTGATGACAACCCGTTGTCTCGGATGGCTTTGGCTAAGTCTTTGATCGCACCACGATCCAGGCGTTCCCACCTTGGGTTTTGTCCCTGAGCATCATAGCTCACTGGCAACATGACGTTTCCCGAGCCCTGCAATAAACCTTTTTCCTTTTCTAATTCTGCTCGAATGTCCTGCCAGTCTAGCTTTGCGTTCGGTAAAGCTGGAAATTTTGTGGGTACTTGCCTGTAGAGTGGAGTTATTTGTTGTGATCGAGGCTTTGGTGCAGCAGAACTCACCGACATCTGTGGCATCTGCAAGGATGAAGGTTGGGTGATTGTGGATGAGAATGGAACATCTGCTACAGAGGAAAACACACGGCTGCCCTGTATTGTTTGAGAAATCTTCGAAAGATGAGTCAGCAGCTCCGAATGTGACTCCAAGGCTGTGGTCAGATACTGTAAAAGAAACTCAACAACTCCTTTTGATATTATAATTGACTCTCCCTGACGTGAGGAATCAGCAGACCTTAATGTTGGAATTGTCCAGACTGGGATACCCTCCGAAGCAGTAATACATACAGTATCATCCTGTTGCTGCGCCTCAGCAGGAGTGTCCTGAGTCTCATGCCTCTCTGGAATCAGCGGAGGTTCCTGCTGTCGTGCAGGTGTAGTCTTCCTCGCCCTAGACTTCTTCTTATATAAAACTGGAAAAAAGTGTTGCAATGTTACAGACCCACCACTGGGTGGCGCGATGGCTTGGGCAACCGACTCCGGCAAAACCTCCTGCAATATTGCAGTCCCGCCACTAGGTGGCGCTGTCGTCTGACCGGCTGAGGTCGGCACTGCAAAAGACTCGGACGTTTGCTCCCCTATCTGCATCTCTGATAAATCCCTGTGCAATTCTTGTAACAATTGATTTACACTTGCAAATCCCGCAGTCTGGGATGTCGACTCTCGCTGTATCAACTGCTTCAGCTTTACAATGTCTGAGACTGGCCGGGATTGGCTGTGCGCATGAGTCGATTGCCGTGGGAACGGTGTGGAGGCGGTGCCCTGGCAAACGCTTGCACCCTGGACACGCCCCATCCCTGCCTGCGTCACCACGGGGGTGTGGACGCTCCCGCCCCGACCCTGGCCGCGCCTCCTTGCTTTTTCCAGCGCAGCCGCGATCTCGGGAGCGCTCTCATCCTCCCCGAGACTGACGTCGCCACCTTCCCGATCCCACTCCGGCTCTGATGTATCCACCCCATACTGCCCATCACTGGGACATGCCTCTCCTGACTCTGCGCCAACGCCCACAACCCGTGCGCGTCCCTTCCGTCCCGTCTGTGCCCGTGTCGCGCCCGCCGCACGCGAGGTGCCCTCCCCCGCCCCGGCTTCTGGGTTTCGCTTCTCCATTCCACGCATGCGCGTTGCCGCTGCCGCGAGACGAGCCGTAGTTTTTCGCTCTGTCTCGGCCTGCTGCCTGGCCAACGCCGCTGCTGTGGTTTGGGAGCCTTCACCTTGTGCCTGCCGGGCGGCTGCCGCTGCGGCAGCGCGGGCTCTCGCCATGGCACGCGTCACGGGACCCTCGGGGCGTACGACCGCCGCGCCCACATCCCCCGCCTTCTCACTTGTCCCCTTTGCCCTCACAGTCCCCCCCGCTCTCCCCGGCGCCGCGGGCTGTTGCAAACTGCCCGCCGCCGCTGTGAGAGACGGCTCCCCCTCCTCTCTGGGTTCTACACTCCCATCTGCACCTTCCCCAGCCTGTGCTGCTACAGCCCCCCCCCCTGTGAGTGTAGACTCGGGGTATTCCCGATCTCCTCCCTCACCGAGGGTGACAACTATTCCCGGCTGATCTGCAACCGACTGAGGGGTTTCTGCATCGGAGGACCCTAGAGATTCTGGGGGTTCAGGGGAATCTGAGGACCTGTGGGAATCCGGGGATCCTGGACGTGCTGGAAAATCATCCCCTTGCTTTTCCGCGGGAAGCGATTCTGCTTCCTCTTGATCTGTGGTGAAGAGAGCTGCCCCCTGCTGCTGGCTGGGCAATTCTCCCTGTGCTCCTCCAGGAGCCTGAGTTATTTGGTGTAAAACAAGAGACCCCTTGCCGCGTTGTGAAAACGACTCTAACATTATTCTCGCGGAAGGTAAAAGTTTTGCGGCATTCTTATCTCTTTTTGTGGCCAGATAATGCAAATGCCTATTGATCTCTTGCCAAAAATTTGGTTCGAACAAGAGATGTGTCTCTATGTGCGGGTAATTACACCGCACCCACAACAACAGAGCCTTTAGCTCTTTTGGAGCCATCTCCACAGGATGTGTGGATGCCACCCTCTGTAGGGCTGACAAAACTTGGATCTGCTCTTGGGAGTATCCCCCCCCATGTTCTCAATCTCAACCGATCTCACCAAAAACCGAGTCAGCGCAAGGTCGGTCCGGAGATGATCCTGATTACTGTGCAGCAGCTCACAGGCGAGAAATTCCAGGCGCGCTTCTGGTTTTTCTCCTCTCCGGGCTGTCCTTGGGATGATTTGTTTTGATGAAGGTCAGGATGTTTCGTCTGGAGCTGTCCGCTCTCTCTCTCTTCGGAGTCTTCAGGGTGTGCCTGTTTCTCGGGTGGAAGTTGGAGGTCGTCTGGTAAATTAGTCTCTTGTCAGTGCCCACCCAGGGACGCCAGATGCCGGAGCCTTCCCCGGCTTGGGGAGACTCCGGATGGTGGTAAAGTCTCTCCTCCAACCCGTGCCTTCAAAGAAAGACTCAGTAGTCTTCAGTCGTCCGGTCTCAAGGCAGTTTATTGCATGTTATCTCAAGGCACACAGACTCCCTGGCATTGTCCCTGACTCTGTCTGTCCCCGTCTCTGGCTGTCTCCCGTCTCCCCTCCCCGAGGGGCTGGTGCCATCTTTTATATCACACATTACGTATTAGGTGTTTATAGTTTTTCCCCAATGCCTACTACCTATATTGAACAGTGACTTTCTACTCTAAACCAATCTGTGAGTGCCAACATCATCAAGAACATGGAGAATAGGAAGAAGAAAGAAGGAGGACAGGGCACGCCCAAATCCCTCCATCTTAGAACCTCTGACCCCCATGTACAAACCTCAGACCCCCCTGTACAAGGCCTAAAACCCCCCTGTACAGCACTCAAAAATCCTACCTTTCACTTTGTGACTACTTCTATTATAATATCTAAACTTTTGTGATTTCTTGTTCTTCCTGCAAGGTTGGTAAATTGTTCCATGGGTCAAGCTCAAGACCACAGGGGTCCCTGGCCGCCTGCCAGGGTCTCAGAGGCTTCTGCCCTGGGCCCAGAACATCCAAGAGTGTCTGAGGGACACCTTGGGTTCCGACAAAGAATAAGTCCATTTGAATCACTGAAGGGAAACAGGTCATGTCATTAGTGGTCAGACCACCAATTTCCCCTCCTCCCTATAGCAGGGGTCTCAGTCTCAGTCCTTGGGAGGAGGGTTCTCATTCTTTGTTTGTCACACTGGTAACGAGGCAGATGAGGGGTCTTCAATGAAGGACCCCGGGAGTCACCCCAAAAGTTCATTTGGCTTAAGAACGGAGATTAGAAGCAGGCCGCGCATCAGGCTGTCCCGTGCTGGGTCCACGTCAGGTCTTTGCCAAGTCCTTGCCAAGTCCTTGCCAAGTTCTTACCAGGCCTTGTTGGGATCAGCCAGCATGACGGTTCAGTGGTTGCACCTGCACTGTGTCCTGTTCTAAGCCGGAACTGCAGTGGAGGAAGGGATTCTTTCTTGTGGCAATCGGAAGGCAGAATGGAAAATGAGGGGCTTCAGACGGGCTCTTACACCACCCCGTGAGTGACGATTGCCCTCGAAAGATCTTCATCAGCAGGGTTCCATGGTGTCGTCGTGGAGTCTTCAGGACTCATCAAGTGTTGGCAGCACATTCCAGGGAAAAGGGAAGAGAAAAAGGAAAGGAAAGAGAAAACAGGAAAACTAAGACAAGAATTAAATCAGCAATAGTTTGTTTAAATAATAATCAATATTAATCAATTAAACAATAAATTGATCAAATAATAAACCAGTATAATCAATATTAAGCAGTAAAGTAATAAACCTAGTATCATCGATATTACTCAGTATAATTTTATAATCAAGAAACAAAAATAATTAAAACAGTGATTAAAACAAATCATAAAAGAAAATGATGTAAAACATATCTACCAACCCTATAATCTTCTTGTGTCTACAGTCCTGGGAACATCTATAGTGTAAAGGATGTTGGCCAAGTGGTGTGCATTAATTATAGATGTTAATTTTGTTCATCGTTTCATCATTCTCCAATTTACAATAAGCAAGATTACTGATAAAACAAAACCAATCATAACTAAAATCAGAAGAACAACAACGGGATGGCACAATTTGTTCAGGATACCCGTGGCGGTGGGTGACCACCCGAAAAGGGTATCCCAGCACTTGTGCTCGGCATCACTTTCCACCCTTTCTACAACACGATGTATTTCTTGCACATCATGATGAACAGTTACCAGAGTTTTCTGTCCATTCTCCTTGATTTTTCCTAGGATCTCTATTAGATCTTGATGAAGTAATGGTTGCTTTACCAAAGTAAGGTTCATCCCAATGGGAGTAGGCAGTAGCTTGTGAATCAACATGAGATTGGATTCTAAAAGTTCATGTAAGGTAACTGGAGCTACAAAAGAAAAATCACATCCTGCAATTTTAGTAAAGTTGCAAGCACAATAATTTGAATGATTTTTAGTATCTACTACTGTACTTTCTATAAACACAGTATCACAAGCGGTTCTGAAGCAGGCACGCCCATTGCCTGTATATACAAGGACTGTTTCAGAAGTCTCGTTAGGATGAATATCAAAATGACAGCTATTTTGTTCTGTGTCTAAACAGATATCTTGAGCTATAATTGCATTACCTTCACAGATAAACCCTAGTTGTTCTCGGATAGTACAGGACTCTAAATTGACAGTTTGCCATTTGTCATCAATTTGACGGGCCCATTCTCTATGTTCAGAAGGATAGAAAGTGGGTCCATCATGATTCAATCCTAATGCGATGCTAGGGAATATCAAATGCACTGAGGCATTACTTATGGTCAGCACAAAATGCTGTGGCTGTGTTTGTGTTAGGGTCATAGGTAAAATTCACTAAATTCCACCAGGATTGGAAATCTCTTTCAAAGTCAGTGGCACTGTCCCAGACTATTTTCCTAATCTCAGTAGGAAAAGTGCCTTCTTCACCTTCTCTTATAATTGAGGCAGCAACTGACTGCATCCATAATTGAGCCTGGATACAGCTAAGAGCTAAGGAAACATTGCTTTGTGTGGCATTAAGTGCATCAATGATCAATTTTTTATCCTTCACATTTATCTTTTCCCAATTTGGTAGAATGTTTGATAGCAACCACTGATGTGTTCCCAAGGCCGATAAGGACGACTGCAGTGGTTGCTGTATTTTGGTCAAATCTCTAGTCGTAGAAGCCAATTTATTCATTAATACCTCTGAATTGATTCCCAATTCTGTTCCCACAACACCAGTTATGTCTCTTGGCACCCGTTTTTTAGGAGGGTTCCACTGTCGCAGCCAGGTTGTCCAAGCCTGAAAAGAGGTTTGCAAAAAGGGTGAACAAGCTGGTTGTATTTCTGAGACATTGTTTTGCATCAGCAATTTGACTTGTTTAAGAGACCATGCCGGATCAAATAATATCTGTTGTTGGCCAGTTTTCCTGATTACATATGGTCCAACTTCAAAAATTTTCGGGGTAAGCATAACTGGTGGCTGGGCTCGAGTGGTGGTAGTGGTGGTGGTATAAACCGTAGTAGATTGAGCTACAGCATTTATTATAAACTTAAAAGAAAGCCCTTTGGTGTTTTTTCCCCATAAACAAACCACTTCTGCAGTCTGTGTTAGTGTAAAATTGTGCCAACAATCCTGTACGCTTGGGTGCGTGCAGACCTTTTTGCGCTTAAAGAGATCCTTTCACTTTTTCTGCATGCTACCACAATTAGTTCAGACCACGGTCACTCAGCTGGTTTCTGGCCATGGGGTTGTGGTAGGATGCAGAAAAGTATTACCAGTTTGATCATGGATTAGGTGGTCTTCATGTCCCTCGGAGTTCTTCTGAAAAAGTAAACACAACAGAATTCTGCCGCCGAGAGGCAGAAAAGTTAGAATGATGGAATTATCCAGCATGTATTTGTCCAATGCTCTTTCCCTAGAGCACCAGAGGCTTCCCATGCATATTTATTCAGAGGGGGTTTTAGCACAAGTGCTACTAGTCCTATAGTAAGAGAGGTCCACCAGAACAGGTTGGCCAGGGTCATGAGCTGGATTATTAGGATCATTTGGTAGAGAGCATAGGAGTCAGTGTAGATGCAGACCAAAGAGGAATTCTGTGCTTCTCGTTGAAAAACACTCCAGACAGCTATCAGCTCCCCAATGTGTGCACTACCTTCTCCCTCTGTAATCATTTGCTCACCAGAGGAAAAGTGGAGGGCTTCTGCCCTATATTTCCATACTTTTCCTTTCCCTTTAGCAGAAGCATCAGTAAACCAAGAGTTTGCTGATTGTTTGGGGCAGAAAGGAGGGGTTACTTTGATTACAGAGGCAGGTTTGTCCAAGCTCTCCGTTTCTTGGATTGGTAAAGTTTTTACAGATCCTTCTGTCATTGAGAAGAAGTTACAGTAATGTTCAAGCTGAGCATACCACTTTCTCACTAAGGCCCTCTGGGCCACCCCGTCAGGAGGGGGAGTCCCACTAGTGGCTGTCTTAATAACCTTGAAGGGGCCTCTCAATACAATTGGTTGTTTTCGTGCAATTTTTTCTACTTCTAGGAAAGCTAAGATAACCATCAACAATCCTTTTTCCCAGGTAGTGTATCTTTTCTCAGCATCTTTGGAACCACGGGAGTAAAAACCAACAGGTCTTGTCAGACCCTCAGCACCCCGCTGCCATATGTGTACTGACAGCCCTGAGGAGGCAAATCCCCATTCCACCTGGAAAGGATCTGTAGGATGGATAGGGGTCACTGCTTGATGAGCTGTTGCTTCAAAAATCAGCAATTGCAATGCTGACTCCTGAGAAAGACTCCAATCCCATTTCACCCCTTTCCTCAACAAGTCATAAAGGGGAACAAATGGGTCCTTCTGCTTACTAGGAAATCTAGCTGGTCTTTCTACAGGAGATACAGCTGCTATCGTTTTTGGAAGGAGAATTGCTGTAGGTTTGAGTGATTCTGGAAGCCCACAAATTCAAGGGGTCCTTATCTCGGGCTTCACAGGTAATTGCATCAGGGATTCAAAGTCAGGAATTAATTTCTTTTTGAGAGTCATTTGCAGGCAAGCAGCTTTGTGCACATTTTCCAAGAGTTGGTCGGGGGTACTAATTCTATCTATGGGATCTTCCCTTTCCAAGGGGCTTGTTCCCCCGGCCCAAAAAGCTGCACGCTGTGTCAGGGACCGTGTGTCACCTTTCTCTCCTGTTGTTAAGAAGACACCATGTCCCCAGTACCCACTGGCTTCCTGTTCACTTAATTGAATTTGATCACCACCAGTGAGGGACACCCGGAAAACATATTCTGTTTCTGATTCATGTGGAGGGTGTCCATATTCCCTTTTAAGCTTAGCTAGCTCAGTGGCAGTGTTTAGTTGTGATGGTATGTGTTTGGCTGTGATGTGAGGTTCGAGATCATCATCACTGAGATAGTTCTACTCTGTTTTAATCAAGGGTCTCAAGTGGTGGCAGCAATGTTCCCCACAATTACTTGCTGCTTCAAGTTCTTGATGAGGATAGATTTGTTTCATGTGAGGAGTTTCCTTCTCCTCAAGCTCTGTAGAGGAATCAGCATGATGTGATTTGTTAACATGTTCCTCTGTTAAGGCAGCTCGCAATGCATAGATCACATCTTTTGCTTCATAGAACTGGTTTTGCAAAATTTCAACTAGATTTTGAAGGGAGTCTATTATAGCATGTTCCTCACTTCTTCGCTCGAAGCCATTTTCTATAGCTGCCGTAAGACAAGCTCCCAAAACTGAGCATAAGATACTTTTATTTTTGCCCAGTTTGAATTTTGTTTCATGTTGTAATGAACACACTCTATCACTAACATTTTCTAAGTTCAACCAATTCCTCTGTGCCCATTTTTCTCCTTCCGTAGAAGGTCTGGCATTGTGTTTGGCTAGTAGTGCATAAAATTCAGCTTTAATTTCAAGGCTAAGATTGTCACTCATTTTGTGAAGGGACCAAAACCACAACAGGGAGCTACAAACTTAAGTTCCACAAAACTACACAGCCCTCGCTGTGTCGCTCTTCGCTTCCCTGGCTGGGTGAAAGGACAATAATCTGCCTGCGAGGCTCTGCTTAGTTGCTTCAAGTTGTCCCTTCCTTCCCAGACCAGATACACAACAACAACAAAACAAGTGTCCCGCCTTTTGCACTAGTGGATCCTTTGTGAATTTCCAAAGACAGTGTGGGTGCCTTTTCAGCTGCAAGCCTTCTGTCTAGACAGAAATCCTGTCCGTGACGCCAATTTTAATGTCACGATCCGCTTCTTGCGGGGTGTCGTGATGGTTCTTTTCACCGATCCCAAAAGTGCAAAAAGGCAAACAACAAGGGACTATCAGTTAATCACAACAAATGCACCTTTATTAGGGGCCAAAACAGTAAATGCGATAGTGGGGATCGGAAAGGAGATAAAAGGAGAGAGAGAGAGAGAAGAGGGGTATGGGAATAGCTACCAACACAGGCGAGATCCTCAGTGGTCCGGACGATGGGGATCCGTCTGTCGTGTCGGGGGAGTCTCCGAAGTTCTGGTCGACTCGGGGCTCCAGTTATAGTCCACAGAGGAAAGAGGGGGGAGCAAGTGTAACAACGAAAGTCCATGGTAATCGCCACGCGGGAACAGGTGAGTCCACAGAAACCACCAAAGCAAGACGAATCCAATGAAGAAGAAGTCCATTTGAATCACTGAAGGGAAACAGGTCATGTCATTAGTGGTCAGACCACCAATTTCCCCTCCTCCCTATAGCAGGGGTCTCAGTCTCAGTCCTTGGGAGGAGGGTTCTCATTCTTTGTTTGTCACAGTGGTAACGAGGCAGATGAGGGGTCTTCAATGAAGGACCCCGGGAGTCAGCCCAAAAGTTCATTTGGCTTAAGAACGGAGATTAGAAGCAGGCCGCGCATCAGGCTGTCCCGTGCTGGGTCCACGTCAGGTCTTTGCCAAGTCCTTGCCAAGTCCTTGCCAAGTTCTTGCCAGGCCTTGTTCGGAACAGCTAGCATGACGGTTCAGTGGTTGCACCTGCACTGTGTCCTGTTCTAAGCCGGAACTGCAGTGGAGGAAGGGATTCTTTCTCGTGGCAATCGGAAGGCAGAATGGAAAATGAGGGGCTTCAGACGGGCTCTTACACCGCCTTGGAAATTCTTGTTGCTCCCCAGAGGCTGCGAGACGCAGAGAACACCGTGGCAGCTGCTGAAAAGAAGGGCAACTGTGAGTTGGTCAAGAAGCAAGAACCTAGGCAGCTGACTGTGCTTGGCAAGGAGCAGCTACTGGATTCTTGCAATTGCCTTCAGAAGTGCACAGAAGCCCGCTGCTCTGCTGCTTGGTGTTTTGCCTTCAGTCAATTGCGCACTGCTGAAGCTGAGGCAGGCTGTTCAGCTTTGCTGCTTTTCAGCATCTCATCTGCCCTTCTGCTCTGTGACAGCTCTCGAGGTGAAACAGAGATGTTTAGAATTAGGTTACCAAAATGAATTAAGCATTTATAATTTAGCTTGTAGAGTTATGTGTTGAATTTTCAACCTTTTACTTAAGAAACCTCTGCCTAATACAAAGGGCAAAGGAAAATGCAAATTTCTGAAGCTTCTTGCATAAAGAACAATACCAGAAGAAGCAAAGAACCCAGATAAAGAAGCTCCTTTGTCTCCAAGCCTATCAAGACTGACAGACGTACTCAGATAAGCACCAAAGGACCAAAAGCGCACGCGCAGAGAGGAAAAGTTCAAAAGTTCAATCATGAGGAAAACCACAATCTTCAGCCTCAGGACCACCAAGAGACCCCGTACGACCACCACAGCAAACCACGCATGCCCAGAAGGGCGTGGACTTACTTAGCATGAGAAGCGAGGACAGGCGGGGCCAGGGGTTGAATACTCATGAAAAAGTTGTGCAGTGTATTGCATATGGAACGTCTTTAAGAATAAAAGTGTGGGTCAGACTGAGGCTCGGGGCACAAGTTTTGGAGAGCTATCTCACTTGTGCCGGGCGCTGACGTACATACCCACTTCATAACTACCCTAGCTTATGGAGTCTATTTATTTATTCCGCGTATCGTTTCAGAGGTTTCTTGCCTTCGCCAGGCTGCAACGTGCCCGCTAGTACCAAGAACTGGGCAGGAGTGGGCAGAGAGCACAGCCATCTGCCAGAAGGTTGCAGCTTGCCCAGGAAAATGCAGTGTCCTTGGAATGTGCAGCAAATCTTATTTCTTGGCAAGGTCGGGCTAAGTGAGCAGTGCTGGTACACTTTCTCCTTGAGAACTGGAGCGGAAAAGCTTTTGGCTAAGATGTAGGCGACTAGAGAGGCAGAATACGCAGCTCCGGAGCTGGCCGAAAGCAAGTGCCGCTTCCCGGAGTCTTTCGGCAGAAGCGGCGCTCCGGAGCGCACCGCTGCCGCTCCAGTGATCTGTGCGCGAAGTAGCCGCTTCTTGTCCTCCGGCAGCCGGAGATCGCGGTAGCTTGCAAGAGGCGAAGAACGAAGCCGCGAAGAAGCCGGCTTGTGTGCGAAGCTCGCAGACAGCTGGAGGACGGTGGCTGCTGCTCTCCTGCCTGTTGAATTCAGTCTTGGCATGCCAATGGAAGGTGTTCCAGGACAACTTTCCTGGGTTTTGCCATAGTCGTCATGCATCCCACCTTGGAAATTCTTGTTGCTCCCCAGAGGCTGCGAGATGCAGAGAACACGGTGGCAGCTGCTGAAAAGAAGGGCAACTGTGAGTTGGTCAAGAACCAAGAACCTAGGCAGCTGCCTGTGCTTGGCAAGGAGCAGCTGCTGCATGCTTGCAATTGCCTTCAGTGCGCACAGAAGCCTGCTGCTCTGCTGCTTGGTTTTTCGCCTTCAGTCAATTGCACACTGCTGAAGCTGAGGCAGGCTGTTCAGCTTTGCTGCTTTTCAGCATCTCATCTGCCCTTCTGCTCTGTGACAGCTCTCGAGGTGAAACAGAGATTTTTAGAATTAGGTTATCAAAATGAATTAAGCATTTATAATTTAGCTTGTATAGTTATGTGTTGAATTTTCTACCTTTTGCTTAGGAAACCTCTGCCTAATACAAAGGGCAAAGGAAAATGCAAATTTCTGAAGCTTCTTGCATAAAGAACAATACCAGAAGAAGCAAAGAACCCAGATAAAGAAGCTCCTCTGTCTCCAAGCCTATCAAGACTGACAGACGTACTCAGATAAGCACCAAAGGACTAAAAGCGCACGCGCAGAGAGGAAAAGTTCAAAAGTTCAATCATGAGGAAAACCACAATCTTCAGCCTCAGGACCACCAAGAGACACCCGTACGACCACCACAGCAAACCACGCATGCCCAGAAGGGCGTGGACTTACTTAGCATGAGAAGCGAGGACAGGCGGGGCCAGGGGTTGAATATGCATGAAAAAGTCGTGCAGTGTTTTGCATATGGAACGTCTTTAAGAATAAAAGTGTGGGTCAGACTGAGGCTCGGGGCACAAGTTTTGGAGGGCTATCTCACTTGTGCCGGGCGCTGACGTACATACCCACTTCATAACTACCCCAGGTTATGGAGTCTATTTATTCCGCGTATCGTTTCAGTTGGCGACCACGAAGGGACTGCTCTGCTCACCCGCAGGTCCGGTTGGGAGCAGACACCCTCAGGCGCCACGGGGCTTTTCCCCGGAGGGACTCTGCGCCTCGGCTGTACACTGCGGGGAGCAGACCACGGCCCGTCGACTAGCGGATGAAAGCGGTATGTATTAATTTATTTTCTTAAGGTTGGCACTGATAAGTCGCAAAAAGATGTTTTTGCGCGCAGGTTTGCCTAGGGGCTTGCAAGCAGACCGCCATCGGGGGAGAGGCCGGCGGCGGGAGGACCTCCCCAGCTGATAGCGCGGCTCGGGGAGGGCGAAATCGCGATTTCAGTGTGTGGTGTGTGTCCCGATTGCAGTGTAGTGTGTCTGTTACGTCCGGACGTGCGTGCTTGTGCGTGTGTGTGCATGTGTGAGTGGAACGGTGCGGCGTTGCTACGATACAGAGACGCGGCGCGGCGGTGCTAGGGAGCGCATGCGCAGGGCAGCTCTCAGCCCACACTACCTGCTAGTGCGGGTAGTGCGCATGCGCGGGGCAGCTCTCAGCCACACTACCTGATAGTGCGGGTAGTGCGCACTCTACCTGATAGAGCGGGTGGTGCGCATGCGTGGCACGGGCTGTCTCTGGCGAGCTGGGGGAGCGCGGCGCGGGGCTTAAGTCGGGGCTTGCAAAGGTGCTTTAGGCGCAGCCCAGCTGATAGCGCAGCGGGCGCGCGGGCACAAGCCGCGGTTTGAGGAGCTGCTTTGAACGCCGCTAGCTGATAGCGCAGCTAGTGGGAGCGTGGTACAAGCTAGGAGTTACAAGCACCGCTTACAAGCATCGCTAGTTGGTAAAAAGCTTGCAAAAGTAGCCAGCGAGCCCGGCTGGGCTAAGAGTTAAGTGTTTGTTATACAATAGCACTGCCCTTCAGTGTGAAAAGCTGTCACTGGTGTAGGAGGAGGGGTTGGGGAAGGCAGTCTAGGGTTGCCATGGGAAACAGCAGTTGTATGAGTTCTCCACCCCCTTTTGTAAGAGAATTGTACCCTCCCCCTGTCCTGTCAGTTATAGTTCAAGTCTGCCCCTTAGCCTAGAATCTTCTCTGTTCCACGTTTCCCCTTTGGTTCTTCCACCAAGAACACTCCTTTCCCTTTTCCCCACTGGTTAATGTTATATTTCCCCTCCCTTTAGCCTTCTCCCGATTGTACCCTCGAATGCTAAACCCTCCTACCCCTACGCAGTAAAAGAATCCTCACCCCGCCCTTCGGGGCTCTCGGAATCTGCCTCCCTTCTGCTTCGTTGTCTCCCTGTTTGCCCCTTCTGCGACCCTTCAATCAACGAGCAGGATTTCAGCAGCCCGAGTGTCCCTCCCGTTCTTCTGGTGGACCCTCAGATGTACCAGCTATCCGAGTTTCGTGCCGAGTGGCTAAAAGCCCCCACGGCTCGGCAACTGGGAGATCCTTTGCATTACAGGGCGAATAAAGGGGGGATGAATGTGTGTGAATGAGAGGCTATAAGAGCCCGTCTGAAGCCCCTCATTTTCCATTCTGCCTTCCGATTGCCACAAGAAAGAATCCCTTCCCCCACTGTAGTTCCGGCTTAGAACAGGACACAGCACAGGTGGAACCACTGAACCGTCATGCTGGCTGTTCCGAACAAGGCCTGGCAAGGACTTGGCAAGGACTTGGCAAGGACTTGGCAAAGACCTGACATGGACCCAGCACGGGACAGCCTGATGCGCGGCCTGCTTCTAATCTCCGTTCTTAAGCCAAATGAACTTTTGGGGTGACTCTCGCGGTCCTTCATTGAAGACCCCTCATCTGCCTCGTTACCACTGTGACAAACAAAGAATGAGAACCCTCCTCCCAAGGACTGAGACTGAGACCCCTGCTATAGGGAGGAGGGGAAATTGGTGGTCTGACCACTAATGACATGACCTGTTTCCCTTCAGTGATTCAAATGGACTTATTCTTCATTGGATTCGTCTTGCTTTGGTGGTTTCTGTGGACTCACCTGTTCCCGCGTGGCGATTACAATGGACTTTCATTGTTACACTTGCTCCCCCCTCTTTCCTCTGTGGACTATAACTGGAGCCCCGAGTCGACCAGAACTTCGGAGACTCCCCCGACACGACAGACGGATCCCCATCGTCCGGACCACTGAGGATCTCGCCTGTGTTGGTAGCTATTCCCATATCCCTCTTCTCTCGCTCTCTCTATCCTTTTATCTCCTTTCAGATCCCCACTATCGCGTTTACTGTTTTGGCCCCTAATAAAGGTGCATTTGTTGTGATTAACTGATAGTCCCTTGTTGTTTGCCTTTGTTGCACTTTTGGGATCGGTGAAAAGAACCATCACGACACCCCGCAAGAAGCGGATCGTGACATTAAAATTGGCGTCACGGACAGGATTTCTGTCTAGACAGAAGGGTTGCAGCTGAAAAGGCACCCACACTGTCTTTGGAAATTCATAAAGGATCCCTTAGTGCAAAAGGCGGGACACTGTTGTTTTGTTGTTGTTGTGTGTATCTGGTCTGGGAAGGAAGGGACAACTTGAAGCAACTAAGCAGAGCCTCGCAGGCAGATTATTGTCCTTTCACCCAGCCAGGGAAGCGAAGGGCGACACAGCGAGGGCTGTGTAGTTTTGTGGAACTTAAGTTTGTAGCTCCCTGTCGTGGTTTTGGTCCCTTCACAACATGAGTGACAATCTTAGCCTTGAAATTAAAGCTGAATTTTATGCACTACTAGCCAAACACAATGCCAGACCTTCTACGGAAGGAGAAAAATGGGCGCAGAGTAATTGGTTGAACTTAGAAAATGTTATTGATAGAGTGTGTTCATTACAACATGAAACAAAATTCAAACTGGGCAAAAATAAAACTATCTTATGCTCAGTTTTGGGAGCTTGCCTTACGGCAGCTATAGAAAATGGCTTTGAGCGAAGAAGTGAGGAACATGCTCTAATAGACTCCCTTCAAAATCTAGTTGAAATTTTGCAAAACCAGTTCTATGAAGCAAAAGATGTGATCTATGCATTGCGAGCTGCCTTAACAGAGGAACATATTAACAAATCACATCATGCTGATTCCTCTACAGAGCTTGAGGAGAAGGAAACTCCTCACATGAAACAAATCTATCCTCATCAAGAACTTGAAGCAGCAAGTAATTGTGGGGAACATTGCTGCCACCACTTGAGACCCTTGATTAAAACAGAGTAGAACTATCTCAGTGATGATGATCTCGAACCTCACATCACAGCCAAACACATACCATCACAACTAAACACTGCCACCGAGCTAGCTAAGCTTAAAAGGGAATATGGACACCCTCCACATGAATCAGAAACAGAATGTGTTTTGCGGGTGTCCCTCACTGGTGGTGATCAAATTCAATTAACTGAACAGGAAGCCACTGGGTATTGGGGACATGGTGTCTTCTTAACAACAGGAGAGAAAGGTGACACATGGTCCCTGACACAGCGTGCAGCTTTTTGGGCCGGGGGAACAAGCCCCTTGGAAAGGGGAGATCCCATAGCTAGAATTAGTACCCCCGACCAACTCTTGGAAAATGTGCACAAAGCTGCTTGCCTGCAAACGACTCACAAAAAGAAATTAATTCCTGGCTTTGAATCCCTGATGCAATTACCTGTGAAGCCCAAGATAATGACCCCTTTAATTTGTGGGCTTCCAGAATCACTCAAACCTACAGCAATTCTCCTTCCAAAAAACGATAGCAGCTGTATCTCCTGTAGAAAGACCAGCTAGATTTCCTAGTAAGCAGAAGGACCCATTTGTTCCCCTTTATGACTTGTTGAGGAAAGGGGTGAAATGGGATTGGAGTCTTTCTCAGGAGTCAGCATTGCAATTGCTGATTTTTGAAGCAACAGCTCATCAAGCAGTGACCCCTATCCATCCTACAGATCCTTTCCAGGTGGAATGGGGATTTGCCTCCTCAGGGCTGTCAGTACACATATGGCAGCGGGGTGCTGAGGGTCTGACAAGACCTGTTGGTTTTTACTCCCGTGGTTCCAAAGATGCTGAGAAAAGATACACTACCTGGGAAAAAGGATTGTTGATGGTTATCTTAGCTTTCCTAGAAGTAGAAAAAATTGCACGAAAACAACCAATTGTATTGAGAGGCCCCTTCAAGGTTATTAAGACAGCCACTAGTGGGACTCCCCCTCCTGACGGGGTGGCCCAGAGGGCCTTAGTGAGAAAGTGGTATGCTCAGCTTGAACATTACTGTAACTTCTTCTCAATGACAGAAGGACCTGTAAAAACTTTACTAATCCAAGAAACTGAGAGCTTGGACAAATCTGCCTCTGTAATCAAAGTAACCCCTCCTTTCTGCCCCAAACAATCAGCAAACTCTTGGTTTACTGATGCTTCTGCTAAAGGGGAAGGAAAAGTATGGAAATATAGGGCAGAAGCCCTCCACTTTTCCTCTGGTGAGCAAATGATTACAGAGGGAGAAGGTAGTACACACATTGGGGAGCTGATAGCTGTCTGGAGTATTTTTCAACAAGAAGCACAGAATTCCTCTTTGGTCTGCATCTACACTGACTCCTATGCTCTGTACCAAATGATCCTAATAATCCAGCTCATGACCCTGGCCAACCTGTTCTGGTGGACCTCTCTTACTATAGGACTAGTAGCACTTGTGCTAAAACCCCCTCTGAATAAATATGCATGGGAAGCCTCTAGTGCTCTAGGGAAAGAGCATTGGACAAATACATGCTGGATAATTCCATCATTCTAACTTTTCTGCCTCTCGGCAGCAGAATTCTGTTGTGTTTACTTTTTCAGAAGAACCCCGAGGGACATGAAGACCACCTAATCCATGATAAAACTGGTAATACTTTTCTGCATCCTACCACAACCCCATGGCCAGAAACCAGCTGAGTGGCCGTGGTCTGAACTAATTGTGGTAGCATGCAGAAAAAGTGAAAGGATCTCTTTAAGCACAAAAAGGTGTGTACGCACCCAAGCATACAGGATTGTTGGCACAATTACACATTAACACAAACTGTAGAAGTAGTTTGGTTTTGGTCCAAAAATACCGAAGCACTTTTTTTTGTTTTGTTTTGTTTTTGTTTTTGTTTTTGTTTTTTAAGTTTAAAGTATTGATTCAAATACTGGAGTAGGACTTGATGTTAATGTTGTGACACCTACCACCCAACCACTGGTTACACTTAGCCCGAAAATCTTTGGAATTGGACCATATATAATCAGGAAAACTGGCCAACAACAGATATTGTTTAATCTGTTATGGTCTCTTAAACAAGTCAAATTGCTGATGCAAAACAATATCTCAGAAATACAACCAGCTTGTTCACCCTTTTTGCAGACCTCTTTTCAGGGTTGGACAACCTGGCTGCGACAGTGGAACCCTCCTAAAAACCGGGTGCCAAGAGACGTAACTGGTCTTGTGGGGACAGGATTGGGAATCCTAAATAGTATTGATTCAGAAGTATTAATGAATAAATTGGCTTCCACAACTAAAGATTTAACCAAAATACAACAACCACTGCAATCATCCTTATCAGCCTTGGGAACACATCAGTGGTTGCTATCAAACATTCTACCAAATTGGGAAAAGATAAATGTAAATAATAGCAAATTGATAATTGATGGACTTAATGCCACACAAAGCAACGTTTCCTTAGCTCTTAGCTGTATCCAGGCTCAATTATGGATGCAGTCAGTTGCTGCCTCAATTATAAGAGAAGGTGAAGAAGGCACTTTTCCTACTGAGATTAGGAAAATAGTCTGGGACAGTGCCACTGACTTCGAAAGAGATTTCCAATCCTGGTGGAATTTAGTGAATTTTACCTATGACCCTAACACAAACACAGCCACAGCATTTGTGCTGACCATAAGAAATGCCTCGGTGCATTTGATATTCCCTATCATTGCACTAGGATTAAATCATGATGGACCCACTTTCTATCCTTCTGAACATAGAGAATGGGCCCGTCAAATTGATGACAAATGGCAAACTGTCAATTTAGAGTCCTGTACCATCTGAGAACAACTAGGGTTTATCTGTGAAGGTAATGCAATTGTAGCTCAAGATATTTGTCTGGACACAGAACAAAATAGCTGTCATTTTGATATTCATCCTAACGAGACTTCTGAAACAGTCCTTGTATATACAGACAGTGGGTGTGCCTGCTTCAGAACCGCTTGTGATACTGTGTTTATAGAAAGTACAGTAGTAGATACTAAAAATCATTCAAATTTTTGTGCTTGTAACTTTACTAAAATTGCAGGATGTGATTTTTCTTTTGTAGCTCCAGTTACTTCACATGAACTTTTAGAATCCAATCTCACGTTGATTCACAAGCTACTGCCTACTCCCATTGGGATGAACCTTACTCTGGTAAAGCAATTATTACTTCATCAAGATCTAATAGAGATCCTAGGAAAAATCAAGGGGAATGGACAGAAAACTCTGGTAACTGTTCATCATGATGTGCAAGAAATACATCGTGTTGTAGAAAGGGTGAAAAGTGATGCTGAGCACAAGTGGTGGGATACCCTTTTCGGGTGGTCACCCACCACCACCGGTATCCTGAACAAATTGTGCCATCCCATTGTTGTTCTTCTGGTTTTAGTTATGATTGGTTTTGTTTTATCAGTAATCTTGCTTATTGTAAATTGGAGAATGATGAAACGATGAACAAAATTAACATCTATAATTAATGCACACCACTTGGCCGACATCCTTTACACTATAGATGTTCCCAGGACTGTAGACACAAGAAGATTATAAGGTTAGAAGATATGTTTTACATAATTTTCTTTTATGATTTGCTCTAATCACTGTTTTAATTATTTTTGTTTATTGTTTATAAAATTGTACTGAGTAATATCGATTATACTAGGTTTGTTACTTTACTGTTTAATATTGATTATACTGGTTTATTATTTGATCAATTTATTGTTTAATTGATTAATATTGATTATTATTTAAATAACTATTATTGATTTACTAATTGTATTTTGCTTATTGTTTAATTATAATTTGTTGTGATTACTAATATGTTGTGATTGTTTTAGTTTTCCTGTTTTCTCTTTCTTTCCCTTTTCCTCTTCTCTTTTCCCTGCGACGTGCTGCCAACACTTGACGAGTCCTGAAGACTCCACGACGACACCATGGAATCCTGCTGATGAAGATCTTTCGAGGGCAATCGTCAGTCACGGGGTGGTGTAAGAGCCCGTCTGAAGCCCCTCATTTTCCATTCTGCCTTCCGATTGCCACAAGAAAGAATCCCATCCCCCACTGTAGTTCCGGCTTAGAACAGGACACAGCACAGGTGGAACCACTGAACCGTCACGCTGGCTGTTCCGAACAAGGCCTGGTAAGAACTTGGCAAGGACTTGGCAAGGACTTGGCAAAGACCTGACGTGGACCCAGCACGGGACAGCCTGATGCGCGGCCTGCTTCTAATCTCCGTTCTTAAGCCAAATGAACTTTTGGGGTGACTCCCGGGGTCCTTCATTGAAGACCCCTCATCTGCCTCGTTACCACTGTGACAAACAAAGAATGAGAACCCTCCTCCCAAGGACTGAGACTGAGACCCCTGCTATAGGGAGGAGGGGAAATTGGTGGTCTGACCACTAATGACATGACCTGTTTCCCTTCAGTGATTCAAATGGACTTATTCTTCATTGGATTCGTCTTGCTTTGGTGGTTACTGTGGACTCACCTGTTCCCTCGGGGCGATTACAATGGACTTTCATTATTACACTTGTTCCCCCCCTCTCTCCTCTGTGGACTATAATTGGACCCCCAAGTCGACCAGAACTTCGAAGACTCCCCCGACACGACAGATGGATCCCCATCGTCCGGAGCACTGAGGATCTCGCCTGTGTTGGTAGCTATTCCCATATCCCTCTTCTCTCTCTATCCTTTTATCTCCTTTCAGATCCCCACTATCGCGTTTACTGTTTTGGCCCCTAATAAAGGTGCATTTGTTGTGATTAACTGATAGTCCCTTGTTGTTTGCCTTTGTTGCACTTTTGGGATCGGTGAAAAGAACCATCACGACACCCCGCAAGAAGCGGATCGTGACAGAGGCGGGCTGGTTACCCCAGACCTGCTAAGCGAGAGCGGCAGTCTCCCATGCTGCTTTTCCGTCTTTTTCGCGAGAAAAGCGGCCAGTAAAGAGACGAAGCGAGTGATAAAAAGAGTGAGAGAACCCCCGCCTGGGACTGGGTCTCAGAGAAAGAGTGGGACCCCTTAGTGTGTGTGTGTGGGGGGGGAGTAAAAGGTAATTAATTAGAAAAAAAAATTAATTAAAAGGTAAAAAGAGGGTTTTCTTGGCATAATCTATTGGGGAAAAATAAAAGGTAAAATGTGTAGGAGGGGCCCATAAAAATTCTGCTGGATGGAGGGATAAGAATGCCCAAGAACATCCAAGATCAAACCTGCTGGATTGAGGGATTAATGTTCCAAGAGCATCCAGGGTTGATTCAAACCTGCTGGATTGAGGGATTAATGTTCCAAGAGCATCCAGGGTTAAGTCAAACCTGCTGGGTTGAGGGATTAACATTCCAAGAGCAGCCAGAATTAAGTTTGCTGGGTTGTTGAGAGCACCCAAGATTGAGTAAAAATTTTGCCAGTTTGAAGATAAGTCTGACAGGATCTAGAGTTGGGAACCACACAGCTAGATTGAGGGGTATCCAAGAAGACTGGGACTAGCCAGGGACACCTAAAAGTGTAATAGGTGTGTTGAAAAATAAAAGGTACCTTGTTGTTGTGGTTGTTTTGTTATGTGTAAGAGTAAGTAAAAATAAAGTTAAGTGAATGTCGACGAAGGAAAGTATATGTATGCATCCTGCCCTGTTAAGCAGCCTCACTGTGCTTCCCTGCTGTGACCGACAAACACAAGTTACGAACCCTCAGAACTGAAAAAGTTCAATCAAATATTGCTTCCATTGATGACCATGATATTGTCTAGAATACCTTGTTACAACTTATGTTATGTAAGTGTTAATACCCCTATCCTACCAGTTCGTAAACCTGATGGGTCATACCGGTTAGTACAGGATCTGCGGGCCATAAAGAAGGTAACTGAGGATCTGTATCCTGTGGTGGCCAATCCCTACACGTTATTAACTTGCTTAACAGCCGAGCTAACTTGGTTTACCGTTTTAGATTTAAAAGATGCCTTCTTTTGCCTTCCTATCCACGAAGCCAGAAAATTTTTGCATTTGAATGGGAAAATCCTAAGAGCGGGCGAAGAACTCAACTGACATGGACCAGACTCCCACAAGGATTCAAAAACTCACCCACTTTGTTTGGAGAACAACTTGCAAAAGAATTAGAGACCTGAGAAACCCCTCCAGAGGAAGGGAAGTTGCTACAGTACGTAGATGACATCCTGATAGCCACACGGACAAGGGAAGCATGCATGGCCTGGACGATAAGCCTCTTGAACTTTTTGGAGCTCCAAGGGTACCGAGTATCAAAGAAAAAAGCCCAAGTAGTAAAACAGAAAGTAACTTATCTGGGCTACGAAGTCAGTACTCGACAACGTACCTTGGGCCAAAGCCGGAAGGAGGCAATATGCCAGACCCCAAAACCTCAGACTGTAAAGGAACTACGAACTTTCCTGAGGATGACAGGGTGGTGCAGGTTATGGATCTATAACTATGGACTGTTTGTTAAGCTCTTATATGAACTGATTGCAACTGAAAGCAGGAACATCCAAGAGACAAAGGAAGCTACGCAAGCTTTCAAGCAGCTGAAAAAAGCCCTCATGTCAGCTCCAGCCCTGAGATTGCTGGACGTGAGTAAGCCTTTCCTTTTATTCTCCCATGAGAAGCAAGGAATCGCCTTAGGAATACTAGCACAGGACCTCGGCCCATATCAGAGAGCAGTGGCTTACTTCTCTATGCAATTGGATACAGCAGCTAAAGGGTGGCCTGGGTGCCTCAGAGCTGTTGCAGCAGTCGTACTGAACATCCAAGAGGCACACAAATTCACCCTAGGCCAGAAAAGAACTGTGCTAGTGTCTCACACAGTGTCTGCAGTGCTAGAGGTAAAAGGTGGGCATTGGCTTTCCCCACAACGGCTCCTGAGATACCAAGCTATCATAGTGGAGCAAGATGATGTAGAGATAGTAGTGACTAACATTGTCAATCCAGCCTCCTTCCTCAGTAGAAACCAAGGGGAACCAGCGGAGCATGGAACATGCCTGGAGACCATTGAAGCCACCTACTCCAGCTGCCCTGACTCGAAGGACACCCCTCTGGAGAATGCAGAAGTCTCGTTTACTGATGGAAGCAGTTATATCATCAGTGGAAAACGGCACGCCGGGTAGGCAGTTACAACGTGCAAGGAAGTAATATCATCTGGGCCCCTGCCAACAAATACCTCTGCACAGAAGGCCGAGATAATTGCTCTAACTCGGGCCCTAGAATTGGCAAGAGGGAAAGAAATAAACATCTACACGGACTCGAAGTATGCATTTGGAGTAGTGCATGCTCACAGAGCCATTTAGAAAGAGAGAGGACTGCTGAACTCTCAAGGGAAAAATATTAAAGATGCATCAGAAGTACTGCGACTTCTAGAAGCAGTCCAGTTGCCAGAGAAAGTAGCGATCATGCACATTAAGGCACATCAGAAGATAAACTCAGAATTGGAAGAAGGAAACGAGCTGGCAGATAGGGAAGCAAAGGAAGCAGCAAGAATTGAGGTCATAACTGAGGCAGCCCTGATTCCAGACGGGCAAATTTCCCCTAAAGGTAAGCCAAGATACAACAAACTAGAAAAAAAATTAATCTATGAGCAAAAAGGAGACTATAACCAAGAGGGATGGGCCACCATAGAAGGAAAATTAGTTCTAGCCTCGTATTTATTATGGTCCCTAATAAAGGAAGAACACCAGAAAACCATTGGGGTATTGATGCTCTAGCATAACCAGACATTTACAACTCGACAATGTGACCTTTGCCTCCAGACCAACCCCAAAAATACTCCCAAACCAAAGCTTAGCCAGATTAGGAAGGGTCATGGGCCGGAGCAGCAATGGCAGATTGATTGTACAGAATTGCCAAGAAAAGGGGGGTGTAAGTTTTTACTGGTGCTAACAGATACCTTTTCAGGATGGCCAGAAGCATTCCCCACCAGGACTTCTAAAGCTCAAGAAGTAACTAAGGTATTGGTACAAGAAAACATACCACGCTTTAGAGTCCTGGCCACAATCTCCTCAAATAGAGGACCACATTTTATTGTAAAATTCGTGCAACAAGTTAGCCAATACTTGAACATAGACTGAGAACTTCACACCCCATTTAACCCACAATCAAGTGGTCAGGTAAAAAAAATGAATCATTTGAACAAACAACAAATTGTACAATTGGGACAAGAAGCTAATTTGTCATGGACTCAATCCCTCCCATTAACACTACTGCAGATCCGAACCAAACACAAGACTAAAGAAAAGCTAAACCACTTTGAATTGCTTTATGAAAAACCATATGGGGTGCGAAAGAGAATGTCTACCCAAGACATGTCACTAACCTCCTGTATGTTAAGTCTCTTACCTTGGTGTATCCAGCACCAATCACTAGCTAATAAACACAAGTCATAACTAGTGAAATACGCTGTTTAGAACACTTTATGTCACCCAATTATAATTCTATTAATTTTAGTTACTGTAAGTTTAATGATGTCTACTTTAACACTCATGTAGAATTCGAGGATGTTAAAACACATGGCCAGTCTGACATCACTCTCTAGAACTCATAGAATCTTACTGAAAGAGGACGGTCATGATAGTAGATCAGAATTTAAATCAAGACCCCTGTAGTAAAAGAATTTACTATATTTTAAGAAAAGGGGGGACTGAGGCAGAGATTTTTAGAGTTAGGTTAACAAAATGAATTAAGCATTTCTAATTTAGCTTGTAGAGTTATGTGTTGAATTTTCAACCTTTTACTTAAGAAACCTCTGCTAGTACAAAGGGCATAGGAAAATGCAAATTTCTGAAGCTTCTTGCATAAAGAACAATACCAGAAGAAGCAAAGAACCCAGATAAAGAAGCTCCTCTGTCTCCAAGCCTATCAAGGCTGACAGACGTACTCGGATAAGCACCAAAGGACCAAAAGCGCATGCGCAGAGAGGAAAAGTTCAAAAGTTCAATCATGAGGAAAACCACAATCTTCAGCCTCAGGACCACCAAGAGACCCCCGTACGACCACCACAGCAAACCACGCATGCCCAGAAGGGCGTGGACTTACTTAGCATGAGAAGCGAGGACAGGCGGGGCCAGGGGTTGAATATGCATGAAAAAGTTGTGCAATGGATTCCATATGGAACGACTTTAAGAATAAAAGTGTGGGTCAGACTGAGGCTCGGGGCACAAGTTTTGGAGAGCTATCTCACTTGTGTCGGGCGCTGACATACATACCCACTTCATAACTACCCAGGTTATGGAGTCTATTGATTTATTCCGCGTATCGTTTCAGAGGTTTCTTCCCTTCGCCAGGCTGCAACGTGCCCGCTACTACCCAGAGCTGGGCAGGAGTGGGCAGAGAGCACGGCCATCTGCCAGCACGTTGCAGCTTGCCCAGGAAAATGCAGTGTCCTTGGAATGTGCAGCAAATCTTATTTCCTGCAAGGTCGGGCTAAGTGAGCAGTGCTGGTACACTTTCTCCTTGAGAACTGGAGCGGAAAAGCTTTTGGCTAAGATGTAGGCGACTAGAGAGGCAGAATACGCAGCTCCGGAGCTGGCTGAAAGCAAGTGCCGCTTGCCGGCGTCTTTCGGCAGAAGCGGCTCTTCGGAGCGCACCGCTGCCACTCCAGTGATCTGTGCGCGAAGTAGCCGCTTCTTGTCCACCGGCAGCCGGAGATCGCGATAGCTTGCAAGAGGCGAAGAACGAAGCCGCGAAGAAGCCGGCTTGTGTGCGAAGCTCGCAGACTGCTGCAGGACGGTGGCTGCTGCTCTCCTGCCTCTTGAATTCACTTTTGGCATGCCAATGGAAAGTGTTCCAGGACAACTTTCCTGGTTTTGACATAGTCGTCATGCATCCCACCTTGGAAATTCTTGTTGCTCCCCAGAGGCTGCGAGATGAGAGAACACCGTGGCAGCTGCTGAAAAGAAGGGCAACTGTGAGTTGGTCAAGAAGCAAGAACCTAGGCAGCTGCCTGTGCTTGGCAAGGAGCAGCTGCTGATTCTTGCAATTGCCTTCAGTGCGCACAGAAGCCCGCTGCTCTGCTGCTTGCTTTTTTCGCCTTCAGTCAATTATACACTGCTGAAGCTGAGGCAGGCTGTTCAGCTTTGCTGCTTTTCAGCATCTCAGCTGCCCTTCTGCTCTGTGACAGCTCTCCAGGTTTCTTGCCTTCGCCAGGCTGCAACGTGCCCGCTAGTACCAAGAACTGGGCAGGAGTGGGCAGAGAGCACGGCCATCTGCCAGAAGGTTGCAGCTTGCCCAGGAAAATGAAGTGTCCTTGGAATGTGCAGCAAATCTTATTTCCTGGCAAGGTCGGGCTAAGTGAGCAGTGCTGGTACACTTTCTCCTTGACAACTGGAGCGGAAAAGCTTTTGGCTAAGATGTAGGCGACTAGAGAGGCAGAATACGCAGCTCCGGAGCTGGCCGAAAGCAAGTGCCGCTTGCCGGCGTCTTTCGGCAGAAGCGGCTCTTCGGAGCGCACCGCTGCCGCTCCACTCATCTGTGCGCGAAGTAGCCGCTTCTTGTCCACCGGCAGCCGGAGATCGCGGTAGCTTGCAAGAGGCGAAGAACGAAGCCGCGAAGAAGCCGGCTTGTGTGCGAAGCTCGCAGACAGCTGCAGGACGCTGGCTGCTGCTCTCCTGCCTCTTGAATTCACTTTTGGCATGCCAATGAAGGTGTTCCAGGACAACTTTCCTGCATTTTGACATAGTCGTCATGCATCCCACCTTGGAAATTCTTGTTGCTCCCCAGAGGCTGCGAGATGCAGAGAACACGGTGGCAGCTGCTGAAAAGAAGGGCAACTGTGAGTTGGTCAAGAAGCAAGAACCTAGGCAGCTGCCTGTGCTTGGCAAGGAGCAGCTGCTGGATTCTTGCAATTGCCTTCAGTGCGCACAGAAGCCCGCTGCTCTGCTGCTTGCTTTTTTCGCCTTCAGTCAATTACACACTGCTGAAGCTGAGGCAGGCTGTTCAGCTTTGCTGCTTTTCAGCATCTCAGCTGCCCTTCTGCTCTGTGACAGCTCTCCAGGTTTCTTGCCTCGCCAGGCTGCAACGTGCCCGCTAGTACCAGGAAAATGCAGTGTCCTTGGAATGTGCAGCAAATCTTATTTCCTGGCAGGTCGGGCTAAGTGAGCAGTGCTGTACACTTTCTCCTTGACAACTGGAGCGGAAAAGCTTTTGGCTAAGATGTAGGCGACTAGAGAGGCAGAATACGCAGCTCGGAGCTGGCCGAAAGCAAGTGCCGCTGCCGGCGTCTTTCGGCAGAAGCGGCTCTTCGGAGCGCACCGCTGCCGCTCCAGTCATCTGTGCGCGAAGTAGCCGCTTCTGTCCTCCGGCAGCCGGAGATCGCGGTAGCTTGCAAGAGGCGAAGAAACGAAGCCGCGAAGAAGCCGGCTTGTGTGCGAAGCTCGCAGACTGCTGCAGGACGGTGGCTGCTGCTCTCCTGCCTCTTGAATTCACTTTTGGCATGCCAATGAAAGGTGTTCCAGGACAACTTTCCTGGGTTTTGACATAGTCGTCATGCATCCCACCTTGAAATTCTTGTTGCTCCCAGAGGCTGCGAGATGCAGAGAACACGGTGGCAGCTGCTGAAAAGAAGGGCAACTGTGAGTTGGTCAAGAAGCAAGAACCTAGGCAGCTGCCTGTGCTTGGCAAGGAGCAGCTGCTGGATTCTTGCAATTGCCTTCAGTGCGCACAGAAGCCCGCTGCTCTGCTGCTTGGTTTTTCGCCTTCAGTCAATTACACACTGCTGAAGCTGAGGCAGGCTGTTCAGCTTTGCTGCTTTCAGCATCTCAGCTGCCTTCTGCTCTGTGACAGCTCTCCAGGTTTCTTGCCTTCGCCAGGCTGCAACGTGCCCGCTAGTACCAAGAACTGGGCAGGAGTGGGCGGAGAGCACGGCCATCTGCCAGAAGGTTGCACGCTTGCCCAGGAAAATGAAGTGTCCTTGGAATGTGCAGCAATCTTATTTCCTGGCAAGGTCGGGCTAAGGGAGCAGTGCTGGTACACTTTCTCCTTGACAACTGGAGCGGCAAAGCTTTTGGCTAAGATGTAGGCGACTAGAGAGGCAGAATACGCAGCGCCGGAGCTGGCCGAAAGCAAGTGCCGCTTGCCGGCGTCTTTCGGCAGAAGCGGCTCTTCGGAGCGCACCGCTGCCGCTCCAGTGATCTGTGCGCGAAGTAGCCGCTTCTTGTCCACCGGCAGCCGGAGATCGCGGTAGCTTGCAAGAGGCGAAGAACGAAGCCGCGAAGAAGCCGGCTTGTGTGCGAAGCTCGCAGACAGCTGCAGGACGGTGGCTGCTGCTCTCCTGCCTCTTGAATTCACTTTTGGCATGCCAATGGAAGGTGTTCCAGGACAACTTTCCTGGGTTTGACATAGTCGTCATGCATCCCACCTTGGAAATTCTTGTTGCTCCCCAGAGGCTGCGAGATGCAGAGAACACGGTGGCAGCTGCTGAAAAGAAGGGCAACAGTGAGTTGGTCAAGAAGCAAGAACCTAGGCAGCTGCTTGTGCTTGGCAAGGAGCAGCTACTGGATTCTTGCAATTGCCTTCAGTGCGCACAGAAGCCCGCTGCTCTGCTGCTTGCTTTTTCGCCTTCAGTCAATTACACACTGCTGAAGCTGAGGCAGGCTGTTCAGCTTTGCTGCTTTTCAGCATCTCAGCTGCCCTTCTGCTCTGTGACAGCTCTCCAGGTTTCTTGCCTTCGCCAGGCTGCAACGTGCCCGCTAGTAACAGGAAAATGCAGTGTCCTTGGAATGTGAAGCAAATCTTATTTCCTGGCAAGGTCGGGCTAAGTGAGCAGTGCTGGTACACTTTCTCCTTGACAACTGGAGCGGAAAAGCTTTTGGCTAAGATGTAGGCGACTAGAGAGGCAGAATACGCAGCTGCGGAGCTGGCCGAAAGCAAGTGCCGCTTGCCGGCGTCTTTCGGCAGAAGCGGCTCTTCGGAGCGCACCGCTGCCGCTCCAGTCATCTGTGCGCGAAGTAGCCGCTTCTTGTCCACCGGCAGCCGGAGATCGCGGTAGCTTGCAAGAGGAGAAGAACGAAGCCGCGAAGAAGCCGGCTTGTGTGCGAAGCTCGCAGACTGCTGCAGGACGGTGGCTGCTGCTCTCCTGCCTCTTGAATTCACTTTTGGCATGCCAATGGAAAGTGTTCCAGGACAACTTTCCTGGGTTTTGACATAGTCGTCATGCATCCCACCTTGGAAATTCTTGTTGCTCCCCAGAGGCTGCGAGATGCAGAGAACACGGTGGCAGCTGCTGAAAAGAAGGGCAACAGTGAGTTGGTCAAGAAGCAAGAACCTAGGCAGCTGCCTGTGCTTGGCAAGGAGCAGCTGCTGGATTCTGCAATTGCCTTCAGTGCGCACAGAAGCCCGCTGCTCTGCTGCTTGCTTTTTTCGCCTTCAGTCAATTACACACTGCTGAAGCTGAGGCAGGCTGTTCAGCTTTGCTGCTTTTCAGCATCTCAGCTGCCCTTCTGCTCTGTGACAGCTCTCCAGGTTCTTGCCTTCGCCAGGCTGCAACGTGCCCGCTAATACCAGGAAAATGCAGTGTCCTTGGAATGTGCAGCAAATCTTATTTCCTGGCAAGGTCGGGCTAAGTGAGCAGTGCGGGTACACTTTCTCCTTGAGAACTGGAGCGGAAAAGCTTTTGGCTAAGATGTAGGCGACTAGAGAGGCAGAATACGCAGCTCGGAGCTGGCCGAAAGCAAGTGCCGCTTGCCGGCGTCTTTCGGCAGAAGCGGCTCTTCGGAGCGCACCGCTGCCGCTCCAGTGATCTGTGCGCGAAGTAGCCGCTTCTTGTCCTCCGGCAGCCGGAGATCGCGGTAGCTTGCAAGAGGCGAAGAACGAAGCCGCGAAGAAGCCGGCTTGTGTGCGAAGCTCGCAGACTGCTGCAGGACGGTGGCTGCTGCTCTCTGCCTCTTGAATTCACTTTTGGCATGCCAATGGAAGGTGTTCCAGGACAACTTTCCTGGGTTTTGACATAGTCGTCATGCATCCCACCTTGGAAATTCTTGTTGCTCCCAGAGGCTGCGAGATGCAGAGAACACGGTGGCAGCTGCTGAAAAGAAGGGCAACTGTGAGTTGGTCAAGAAGCAAGAACCTAGGCAGCTGCCTGTGCTTGGCAAGGAGCAGCTGCTGGATTCTTGCAAGCCTTCAGTGCGCACAGAAGCCCGCTGCTCTGCTGCTTGCTTTTTCGCCTTCAGTCAATTACACACTGCTGAAGCTGAGGCAGCTGTTCAGCTTTGCTGCTTTCAGCATTCAGCTGCCCTTCTGCTCTGTGACAGCTCTCCAGGTTTCTTTGCCTTTGCAGGCTGCAACGTGCCGCTAATACCAGGAAAATGCAGTGTCCTTGGAATGTGCAGCAAATCTTATTCCTGGCAAGGTCGGGCTAAGTGAGCAGTGCTGGTACACTTTTCTCCTTGAGAACTGGAGCGGAAAAGCTTTTGGCTAAGATGTAGGCGACTAGAGAGGCAGAATACGCAGCTCCGGAGCTGGCCGAAAGCAAGTGCCGCTTGCCGGCGTCCTTTCGGCAGAAGCGGTCTTCGGAGCGCACCGCTGCCGCTCCAGTCATCTGTGCGCGAAGTAGCCGCTTCTTGTCCTCCGGCAGCGGAGATCGCGGTAGCTTGCAAGAGGCGAAGAACGAAGCCGCGAAGAAGCCGGCTTGTGTGCGAAGCTCGCAGACTGCTGCAGGACGGTGGCTGCTGCTCTCCTGCCTCTTGAATTCACTTTTGGCATGCCAATGAAGGTGTTCCAGGACAACTTTCCTGGGTTTTGACATAGTCGTCATGCATCCCACCTTGGAAATTCTTGTTGCTCCCCAGAGGCTGCGAGATGCAGAGAACACGGTGGCAGCTGCTGAAAAGAAGGGCAACAGTGAGTTGGTCAAGAAGCAAGAACCTAGGCAGCTGCCTGTGCTTGGCAAGGAACAGCTGCTGATTTCTGCAATTGCCTTCAGTGCGCACAGAGCCCGCTGCTCTGCTGCTTGCTTTTTTCGCCTTCAGTCAATTACACACTGCTGAAGCTGAGGCAGGCTGTTCAGCTTTGCTGCTTTTCAGCATCTCAGCTGCCCTTCTGCTCTGTGACAGCTCTCCAGGTCTTGCCTTCGCCAGGCTGCAACGTGCCCGCTAGTACCAAGAACTGGGCAGAGTGGGCAGAGAGCACGGCCATCTGCCAGCAGGTTGCAGCTTGCCCAGGAAAGTGCAGTGCCCTTGGAAGGTGCAGCAAAATCTTATTCCTGGCAAGGTCGGGCTAAGTGAGCAGTGCTGGTACACTTTCTCTTGACAACTGGAGCGGAAAAGCTTTTGGCTAAGATGTAGGCGACTAGAGAGGCAGAATACGCAGCTCCGGAGCTGGCCGAAGCAAGTGCCGCTTGCCGGCGTCTTTCGGCAGAAGCGGCGCTTCGGAGCGCACCGCTGCCGCTCCAGTGATCTGTGTGCGCGAAGTCGCCGCTTCTCGTCCTCCGGCAGCCGGAGATCGCGGTAGCTTGCAAGAGGCGAAGAACGAAGCCGCGAAGAAGCCGGCTTGTGTGCGAAGCTCGCAGACAGCTGCAGGACGGTGGCTGCTGCTCTCCTGCCTCTTGAATCACTTTTGGCATGCCAATGGAAAGTGTTCCAGGACAACTTTCCTGGTTTTGACATAGTCGTCATGCATCCCACCTTGGAAATTCTTGTTGCTCCCAGAGGCTGCGAGATGCAGAGAACACCGTGGCAGCTGCTGAAAAGAAGGGCAACTGTGAGTTGGTCAAGAAGACGAACCTAGGCAGCTGCCTGTGCTTGCAAGGAGCAGCTGCTAGGATTCTTGCAATTGCTTCAGTGCGCACAGAAGCCCGCTGCTCTGCTGCTTGCTTTTCGCCTTCAGTCAATTACACACTGCTGAAGCTGAGGCAGGCTGTTCAGCTTTGCTGCTTTTCAGCATCTCAGCTGCCCTTCTGCTCTGTGACAGCTCTCCAGGTTTCTTGCCTTCGCCAGGCTGCAACGTGCCCGCTAGTACCAAGAACTGGGCAGGAGTGGGCAGAGAGCACGGCCATTCTGCCAGCAGGTTGCAGCTTGCCAGAAAAATGCAGTGTCCTTGAATGTGCAGCAAATCTTATTCCTGGCAAGGTCGGGCTAAGTGAGCAGTGCTGGTACACTTCTCTTGAGAACTGGAGCGGAAAAGCTTTTGGCTAAGATGTAGGCGACTAGAGAGGCAGAATACGCAGCTCGGAGCTGGCCGAAAGCAAGTGCGCTTGCCGGCGTCTTTCGGCAGAAGCGGCTCTTCGGAGCGCACCGCGCCGCTCCAGTGATCTGCGCGCGAAGTAGCCGCTTCTTGTCCTCCGGCAGCCGGAGATCGCGGTAGCTTGCAAGAGGCGAAGAACGAAGCCGCGAAGAAGCCGGCTGTGTGCGAAGCTCGCAGACTGCTGCAGGACGGTGGCTGCTGCTCTCCTGCCTCTTGAATTCACTTTTCGCATGCCAATGGAAAGTGTTCCAGGACAACTTTCCTGCGTTTTGACATAGTCGTCATGCATCCCCCTTGGAAATTCTTGTTGCTCCCCAGAGGCTGCGAGATGCAGAGAACACGGTGGCAGCTGCTGAAAAGAGGGCAACAGTGAGTTGGTCAAGAAGCAAGAACCTAGGCAGCTGCCTGTGCTTGGCAAGGAGCAGCTGCTGGATTCTTGCAATTGCCTTCAGTGCGCACAGAAGCCCGTGCTCTGCTGCTTGCTTTTTCGCCTTCAGTCAATTACACACTGCTGAAGCTGAGGCAGGCTGTTCAGCTTTGCTGCTTTTCAGCA